>NC_054699.1:43980674-44089270 GCF_016097555.1 Gigantopelta aegis | reverse complement strand
TATACACTGCAAACAAACTTTGCAAAAAAGCCGAAATCCTCAGATCTAAGGGAGAAAAAATTACATGTCCAGATCACGGTGGAAAATGTACAGCCAATTTGAAGACAACAGATTCCATCGGCAATGAGGGCTTATATGCAGAAAAATGCGTGAATGAATTTCAAGTGGACGAAGACAAACTCAATATTGGTTATTTCACGACTGATGGCGATTCACATGCTACTGACGGTGCTACCCGGGCGCAGACAGGTTCCATTGAAAATTTACGTGACACTAGACATTTTTCTAAAAGTCAGCAAAAGGCGATTGAAAAAGTTTCATTTAGCTTAACCATGTTTCCGGGGGAAAATAAATCAGACCGACAGAAAGTACAGCGACGTTTTGCCATCGACATCAAGCAACGTTTTCACCTCGAACTTGACAACTCCGTCAACTTGCAGGAGATATCACTAAAATAGTTAGAAAAATGACGTACACCATCGATTCCATCGTGGCCTGTGTGAGTGGCAACTGTTCAACACTGTGTCAAAGGCATTCATTTGTGTGTTCGGGCAGGTGGATCAAGGCATGGAAACCTGCCTATTTACCTGCAGATTCAGTTCTGAAAACGAAAGAAGGCGATAAAGAATTGTTAAGAAAATGCCTAGAACTTCGACTCGGCAAAACTGCACTTCTTAAAACAAAACTCAATACAAACACTCAAAAAGTAGAAAGTGTCAACCGGGCTTATACTAGAACAAATCCGAAACAAGTGACATTCTATCGCAACTTTGAAGCAAGAATACACAGTGCAGCCCACATGCTCAACAAAGGAATTCTAAAGTCTACTGTTACAAGATGTCAACTAGTGGGAGCCCCACTGACTGGAAGAATACACGCCCTCGCCCGAAGAAATTATCTCCGCAAGGTTCGATACCAGCAATATGACGACAAACACAACAGTACTGCAAGAACAACCTACAAGAAGAATGTACTTGACTCCGAAGTTGTACCACCATGTCTAACAGATCATACGTACCTGTCCCCAAGAAGAAAAAAAACAGTCTCTATAACCTGGATGGCCGATGCAGTGTTTCGGGACAATGTTTAGACAGTGTTGACGGTTGTTGTTAACATAATGTGGTTCGAGGCTCAAGTGTTCAATATTAACACAGAGGGAGTGGTGACATAAATGTGATACATCCATGCTACGAGGTATGTAAAAGTGATTGTGGTGGAGCATATACTGGAGTCGGTGTACTTTAAAAGTTTGGTGTTTTGGACGACCAGGTATTTTTGCATGAATAACTCCATATTTGTTATAATCCTTTCTTTTGTCCCATTTTTGGCAGCCTGTCCAAATTACACATCCCATATTTGGCATCTTTTCAGTCTTGGCCAATATACGATTTTTCATAGTCAATACCCAGTTTGAGTTGACCTCAACCTTAACATTTGTTGTTGTTGTTGTGGTCATATTACATCAGTGATTATGTAACAAATTATAAAAATTAAAGCTGCCAATTTCTGGCTCCATTAAAATTATGAAATATACAAATACATTGTTATTATTACCTTGGAAACCAGTGTGGTGTGAATTCCAGTGGTATGTGTCAAAGAGTGTCTTCAGGTAGCAGAGAAGTAAATCATAACACACTGTCCACTATATTAACATAAATTTAAAAAAATTGAAAAAGAGAATTTTCCCAGGTGAATCACACATGTAGTGATGATGGCCAGTCCTTGTTTTGTGCAGCAAGTATGTCTGAACTGGGTGATGTCAACCTAAATCTGGAAATAATCTCTTATTTTTGGAGGCACCCCCCCATTTTGCCATTTCACGGCTGCTAGGAAGTCTCTCCACCCCGACCATGTATTCATACTCGGTATGTACAAATCACTCATGGAATGAATGAATGAATGAATGAATGTTTAACGACACCCCAGCACAAAAAATACATCGGCTATTGGGTGTCAAACTATGGTAATGCAAACAAATAAATAAAGTGATGACCAACACCAATATAAAAATTCAAGGTTTAAACAAAAAACAGTGTAAAGAACTGTGCAAAAATACAAATACAAATATCACAGAATTTTACGGACACCGAATTTTACTCCAAACTTCAATTTGTGCTGTATTGGCCATTCTCAAAGAGAATGTTACACCCCTGCACCACGGTGAGGTTACAGCACACGCAGGGGAAATCACTCATGGAAAGTGAGATCTCATTCAACACAACTGTGCACCATAAATGTAGGTGCAATTCCTCTCAAAGAATCAATTTCTTACCTATTTTCAAACTCATAAATTATTTTATTCAAATAGGGGGTGTATTTTAAAAGCACTATATTCGTGGGCAACACGACGCTCATTGGTCAATTTACTTCTCTGCAACCTTAAAAGTAGTGCCACCTTAAACAACAAACACTACAGAGGCGAGTCACAGATTTTAAGAAATTTAAACCGTATCCTTCATGCGTGTGCGCGACTACACTAGTCTAAAGTATATGTTTTAAACTATATTTAATTTATTGAGCATTTGCATTCATTTACTAGTCCCCCTGCGCGTGCTGTAACCTCATCCTGGTGCAGGGGTGTAACATTCTCTTTGAGAATGGCCAATACAGTACAACTCCCCTTTTGGGGCACCTTGTTGGCCGTGATGTGGTTCCAGTACAAATTAATTTTACATCTAAAGTTCAGGTAAAAAAAAATCCCTGTCATTTCTTTTTCAGAATAGATCAATTTGATTTTGAAAATCTCATTGACCAGTGGATCTTTGTTATGACTCACTATCGTCAGTGTTTATATTTTTCTCTTTTTATTCTTTGATATATCACTTGCATATTTTCAGTGACGAATTTTATGCTATGGCAGCCACCACCACAACCTCCTACCCAGTGATGAGGCAGATGTTTTCTGCCTCAAATACCACTCATATTAAGTATCTAGTAAATACGGTGGCTGGAAAAAAGTCACAATTTTTATATAACAAAATGTATGGGTTTGTAGAGTATTGAATGTGGCATCATACTCATAGTATGCATGGAGTAATTGTTAAGTAGGCCAATTAGGCTAGATTAAAGAAAGAGGCCTCATATTGTGCATGGGTGGTGACTAATTGTTACACTTATTAATTAGGGTCAATTAGGCAGGATTAAAGAAAGAGTCTTCATATTGTGCAGGGGTGATGCTTGGGTCTAGCTTACTGATTAGGGCTTCCTATTGTAAATGATTTATAAAATGCCTAAGGTTAAATGTGTTTCACTATATATAGATATATTCTCCAGCTTGCTGTATCAGAAGTATATTTAATATGGAAGTTATTCATAGCAATAAGGGTGGTCACAAAATCTGTCATGAGGGGTTCATGTATACCAAACATGCAACTCGCAAAACAAAGTTGTGGTGGAAATGTGTCAAAAGATCTAGTGGTAATTGTCGAGGTTCTATGAAAACAGACTTACAGAGAGAGCACCCAGAAGCAGTTAAACCCCACAACCATGCTGCAGATCAGACCCACGTCCGTCTCGCCGAAATACGCAACTCGATGAAAAATCAAGCTGCCAGGACCCGGGACAAGCCAGACCAGATCTTTGCCCATGGTGTCAGTCAATGTGACTGCCCATGGTGTCAGTCAATGTGACAATGACGTACGTGCACTCTTTTTTTTTTGTGTTGCATGATATATACTTATATAAAATTTACATAAATAAATGGTTTTCGATCTATAAGTATTTCACCGTTATGCCAGAGATTAATACATAAAATATCGTTTACAGTTTGAGGATTATGTTTACTTTCTATATTTACCCCACTAAGTAATGTATCTCTCCAAAACCTCTTTGTAATTTGTTTTGCTTTTCTCGTTATGAAGCAATCTCCATATATTATTAACTCATTTGTTGATATCTTTGTAACAGACATAAAAAGATTAATCCATTTTGAATTATCCAGAAACAAGCTTCGTATCCATGAGCTTTTTAAAGCCATCATGAAGTTACTTACATTGATAATTTTGAGCCTTCCAACTTTATAGTCTTGAGTTATTAAGTCACGTTTCAATTTTTAAGGTACGTGCACTTCTACCTTCTGCTAGTACATGCAAGCGAACTCTTCGCAACCAACGGCCGACTCCACCTGTGCCGCGTCTGCTGGAAGATCTGGGTGATCTGCCCGTCGAGTTCATGCAGACAGTTGGCCCAAACCCCGAGGATTTCTAATCTACGATAATGGCCCAAATATAAATAACCGCCTCCGCGTGTTTGCTACCAAGGAAGGGCTAAAACATCTTGCTGCTGCCAACACCCTCTACATGGATGGTAACTTCTCCATGGCTCCAAAAGTCTTCAAGCAACTGTACGTCATCCGTGTGCCCTTTGGTGATACAGCTATTACTACAGACAGGCCCGGTGCTCTCCTTCCTAACAAGATCCGAGCCACTTACGAGGAACTATTTTTTTTGCCATTAGATGAAGTTGAGGAGGGTATGGAACACCTAAAAGCTGTTATGCCGCAAGATCCACCTGAAGTCGAGGACTTACTTACGTACTTTGATCGTATATACGTCAATGGTTCTTTCCGACAGATTCAGCAGCCAACAAACAGGCCCGGTGCTCAGCTCAGGTTGTGCCGTGTTCCACCAATGTTTGCTCCTGTCCTGTGGAACGTTCATGATGCCACCATGAGCAATAATCCGCGTACAAACAACTTGTGCGAAGGTTGGAACAACATGTTCTTCAACCTTGTAGGCTACTACCACCCATCAATCTGGCGAGTTATCGAATGGTTTCAACGTGAGCAGGCTACAGTGGGCACCATCATCCAGCAGTATGCGGTTGGTAACCCACCTCGACGCCAGGTTCGTCGACGCTACGTCCAACTGCAAGAGCGTCTTCACAACTTATGTGTTGATCGCCTTGAGGACCGCAAGAATGTGGCAGAATTTCTTCATGGTATTGGGTGGAACATCCGCCTAAACCACCATTAAAATCACAGAACATTTAACAAAAATCTCTTTATTAAAAATTGTGACTTTTTTTCCTAGATTCGTCCCAATCATCTTGCCAAGTTGAAAAGATATATTGGTTAATATGAAATTTAAAAATCACCGTAGGGGACCCCGACATGGATACGGGGCAAGTTCAAGACTTGGCAGCAACATCTGCCTTTTCGTTACCCCTAATGCCAACATGGCTGAGTACGCAACAAAATATGACATCTTTATTGGCAATTGATAAAAAGACACATTTTCGTATCACCATCCCAACTAAGCGATGGCTCCAATTTCATGTACTGTAAAGCTTGGAGACACGAAAGCGAGTCTGTAAAAATAATATATTTGGATGCACATGAATCCTTAATCTGTTCCAGGGCTTTAATGTTGCCAGTGACTACTCCGACCAACACGGATCTCAACCAGAAGTGTTACAGACGCAGGCGAGTTCCTGACAATGAATAAATGTTTAACGACACCCCAGCAGGAAACTGACACAATGAATAAATGTTTAACGACACCCCAGCAACTGACACAATGAATAAATGTTTAACGACACCCCAGCACGAAACTGACACAATGAATAATGAATGGATGTTGAACACCCCATCATGAAAACAATACATCGGCTATTGGGTGTCAAATTCCCAAAACATGGACATGACTGAAATGAGTGAATGAATGTTTAACGACACCCCAGCACGAAAAATACATTGGCTATTGGGTGTCAAACTGTGGTAAATGTAAACACAAGTAAAATTATTTGAAGATAAATTCCAGTTTCCTGGTGTCGATTGCTCACTATACGTTGACGATTTTCAGATTTGTTACAGGTAAAATAATTATTGCGTTATTTGTGCTGCGAACACTTCATCTTCTATGGCAGTCCTCTTATAGGGAACCTATAATGTACTGGTGAATATCTCTCCTATTACATAACACCTTTTTAATGAATATTATGTTTTTATCCTTCAGATAACGGACGTACTCACTAACATTGAATGATTTTCTTCAACCATGTAGATCTTGATTTTTACTCGAAATTTTAATATATTTACATCATGCACAGCTCAAAAGTTACATTTAACTTAATTTTTATATGTTTTTATATTGATGTTTATCATCAATTCATTTATATATTTACCGTTGTGTGACACCCAACACACTATATATTTGTCTTCGCCTTAATAAAACATTTTCTGCAAATAAACCTCTGACGAATTCAACAGTGTACGGGACAACCTGGGACGAATTCGACCGTTAGTTATTCATTTCAAAGACGTGCTGCATTGACAGTGTAGTCTACGTCTCGTCCCGCTTCGCTTCTTTAATTCTGTACAAGTTAGCACAAACAATAACAGTTTAGTATAAGTTAGTACAAACATTTTAATTACGTGTATAATACTGTTTCTTATTTAATAGGCAATCACGAAGCGGGCATCATTGTCTAAAACAAAGAAATTTAAAATGTGTCGGTATGGCTATTTGCCCGATCGTCGTGCAAAATGTCGTAAGCAAGAACAGCGTGAATACGCGGCCGCAAAGATGAAATTAAACAAGACTAAGAGTTGCGGTAAAATAGCTTCAAACTGACAAGACAAAAACAACACGAGAGAGCGGTGGGGGAGGAATATGACTCGTGTTGGTATGGTGTAAGAGGACTGCCATTGTAATATTGTTTATTAGGTAACCGGTCAAAGCCCCTATTTAGAAAATAATGAATGAATGAATGAATGTTTAACGACACCCCAGCACGAAAAATACATCGGCTATTGGGTGTCAAACTATGGTAATGCAAATAAATAAAGTGATGATCAACATCAATATAAAAATTCAAGGTTTAAACAAAAACAGTGTAAAGAACTGTGCAAAAATACAAATATCACAGAATTTTACGGACACCGAATTTTACTCTAAACTTCAATTTGTGCTGTATTGGCCATTCTCACAGAGAATGTTACACCCCTGCACCACGGTGAGGTTACAGCACGCGCAGGGGATATTTAGAAAATAAACCAGTTTCTTATAACTGTTATGTTATAAGAAATAACAAAACATTATGCAAATAATTGATACCAAAACTATAAAGTATTGGAGTTTATTCACGCTTGCATATGACATAATTTAATTGCATAGAATTTCATATAATTGTATAGGTCACAGTTCATTAGATCACATTTAGATCTTCTTCCATCCGATGCAGTGTCCGTGCCTTTGAGGGTATCCTCCATTGACTTAACACCATCTCGGCGGGCTGTGCATAAATTCATGAATTGTGCGCGATCACGTGGTCTACGTCTCGAAATAGATCGTCGAGCTTTGCAATTGTTGCGACGGAGTGTCACGAAGCGTAGCTGAATGTGGGTGCTGTCGGGTTTCTTTCTGTAGCCCGTGTATTAGTGATTAATATGTGGATTTTTTTTATCACTTAACTCGAGATTGATGTAAAGCGAACATAGGATTGTCGTTATTAGAGCGGGACTCGTTGCTACCGTCTGGTAGTCAAATTGCCAAAAAAAGTCATAGGTTCTCTGATGTAATGAGAGCGTGCCAAATGTCCGTCTAGCTCTCTTACAGTCAGAGTACTCGGGCTACCCGTTGTGGTGAGGTTGCGAACAAGCTTCATGCTATCAAGCCAGTCTTCGGATAGTGGCAGTCCTCCTATATACAGTGCAGGAAGGATGAAATCGTCTTGTGTCGTGCCCGCATCGGTCACACTTACTTGACCCATTCATTTATCTTGAAGAAAGATCCTCCACCCCAGTGTGAGCACTGTCAGTGTCTTCTGACTGTGCGCCACATTTTGTTGGAGTGTAAGCAGTTGTCAGCAATTCGAAAAGATTTATTTCGACAAAGCTTCCATCCACAAATTATTTTACAATTTTTACGTGACACTGAGTTTTATTCTAAATTTTAATTATATCTATCTGTGATATTTGTATTTTTACACAGTCCTTTACACTTTTTTTTCATTGACCTATTGAATTTTTATATTGATGTTGTATGTTGATCATCACATTGGGTTGCATTAACCATAGTTTGACACCCAATAGCCGATGTATTTTACGTGCTGGGGTGTCGTTAAACATTCATTCATTCATTCGAAGTAGGGCGATCTCGCCCGGGCGAAATCGCCGTAAATTCCATATACTGCTGGGCGAAATCGCCGTACTATATATTGAAACGAAACCCAGAGTTCACTTGAAATCATGTGACTCGGTGTTTACAAAAAGGATAAATTTCCACGCCAGGTCCGGCCACCCCTTTCGGTTGTGGACTTCCAAAAGGTTCTACAACTTAATACATTTTATAATAATGGTTTGTCCAGTAATCTAACGACCTGCCACAAGGTTAACCAAAACACAACAATTTTAAAACATTTATTCAACACAAAGACAAAGAGCTCTTAACAAAATACTGTGGACATTTGACAAATTATACAATAATATTACCCTGAGATTTCCGACAAATATACTTATCTGAAAGTTCCATACCAAATAAAACACCGGTCTACATGAAAAACTTATAATATCGGTAATTTAGGCTACAACTCCTATTCCTATTACAAATAAAATAATCCCTATCAGAAACTATCAATTTGATTTGAAAGATGATTTACACCAAAATCCCAAAACTACAATTCTTCCATGTTACAATTAATTTCCGCAACAGCCCCTATTACAAATGTGAATATCCCACATAGAAATTCAACAATTGGTTTGAAAGCCGAATTATCACAGAGTTCAATACACCTCCCAAACCTCAAACAAACATATCGGAAAACAAATAACTAAAATTTGTCTGCATGTTTAGAAATAATATTTCCAAGACAAATAAATGGCGTGCACCCCCATGCACATTTATAGCCTATTATATATATATATATATATATATATATATATATATATATATATATATATATATATATATATATATATATATATATATATATATTAATATTCTCTTCACCACTATATCCGAAGGAAACCCTTGACTCAGTGCATTACCACAACCGACTTAAACATTTAATTGGATTTTGCACCAAACCAGTGCTTCGTTCAGGTACAGAGGTCATAATCGACATACTACATGTAATTTAAGATGATATACATTCCTAAAACATCCATCTTATTACCACATTCAAATTTTAATATTATAATCACATATACTCAATTAGACACATTTCACAAACCATTAGATACATATATATCCTTTCAATACAGTCCATTAGTCTATATATGTACATATAAAATATTTTCACCTCCAATGCTACAAATATATCTTGTCCATATCACGAATATTAGTTATCCACGATATAAAATCCACATCACGAATATTAGTGGATCCACAATATAAAGTCCATTTCACAAATATTAATTAATCCACGATATGAAGTCCACAATATAAAGTCCATTTCACAAATATTGATTAATCCACGATATGAAGTCCACATCACGAATATTAGTGGATCCACAATATAAAGTCCATTTCACAAATATTAATTAATCCACGATATGAAGTCCACAAATCCACGAATCACTAATCATAAAAAAAATGTTCACAATCTTCTCTATGACAAATCATATTCTCCCGATTTCATCCATTGAGGTCGACGACGGCGACGACCCCTACCTAAACAGGGAGAACTATTTTGTTCCACTGTTCCAAACAGGATTTGTTCTGAAATGTCATTGCAAGGCAAAACTTGTGTATCCTCAACCTCTTCTAAAACAGTTTCTCCTTCGAAATCCTGACCGATTCCAAATTCCTCTTCTGCCAAATGTTCTAGATTAACACCTGTATTTTCATAATCACCTCCTTCGTGATAGGGTTTTAGTCTATTGAAATGCACAACCTGCCTATTTTTGCTTCCAGGTTTAACAATAACATAATTCACATCAGATAATTTCTTTTCTATCTCAAAAGGCCCTGTCCAAAACCGTTGCAATTTAGGTGATAACCCTTTCTTTCTCCGAGGTAAGAATAACCACACTTTCGAGTGCGGTTCAAATCCTTTACCAGCAGCTCTCCTATCATAATTCACTTTTTGTCTACGTTGTTCTTTTCTAACATGTTCCCTGACTAAATCAAATACCACGTTACATTTATCTTGCATATCCGCTACATGTTTTTCAGGACTTTTATTCTCACCTGGAGGAACTTCGGTCATTAAAGTTAAGGGTATATTTACTTCTCGACCCAACATTAACTTATTTGGAGTAAATGAATGAATGAATGAATGAATGTTTAACGACACCCCAGCACGAAAAATACATCGGCTATTGGGTGTCAAACTATGGTAAAATGCAAGAAAAGTGTGATGATCATCATCAATATAAAAATTCAACAATTAAATAAAAACACAGTGTAAAGGACTGTGTAAAATTATTTGGAGTAAAACCCGTAGTTTCATGTACACTTGTTCTATAAGCCATTGTTACTAATGGTAGATGAAGATCCCAGTCAGATTGATCTATTTCTGCATAGGCACTTAATAATTTTCCAAGTGTTCTATTGAATCTCTCTATCATACCATCGGATTGGGGATGATAGGCCGTTGTACGTGTTTTATGAATCTCTAGAATTTTACACATCTCCTAAAATAAGCATGATTCAAAATTTCCTCCTCTATCAGTATGAAGCATCTTTGGTATACCAAATCTTGAAAAGAATTTATAAACCAAAACTTGAGCAATAGTCTTTGCTTCTTGATTTGGAATAGGATATGTTTCCACCCATTTTGTGAAGTAATCTCCCACCACAAGAATATATTTGTTTTCTCTATTAGTTTTTGGAAATGGACCAGTGATATCAACGACAATCTTTTCCATAGGTTCCCCTGACAAGACATTTATCATAGGAGCTCTACTACATGGTATGGTTTTTTTTCTCATCTCACAAGCTTTACATGTCTTTACCCACCGAATTACATCACTTCGCATTCCTACCCAATAAAAGTGGTGTTGTAACTTCCTTAGGGTTTTATTTATCCCAAAATGACCTCCTACGGGGGAATTATGTGATTGTTGTAAGATTTGCCTCCTAAAACTTTGAGGAGCTATCAAGAGTAACCTATCGACATCATTTTTCTCACTATACCATCTCCTATACAGAATGCCCTCATGCATTTCTAACTGTTCCCACTGAGCCCAGTATGATTTGAGTTTACTATTCTGACTATCCAACTTTTCAAAATTTGGTTTCACCTTATCCACTTCAATCAAATCTATCAGTATTTTCAGAACAGAATCACTTCTCTGAGCCTTCACTATTTCCACTTTTGTCCATCCGAGCTCTGTGAACACAACAGTTGCACAGATTTGCGGAATTCTACTCGTTGCATCTGCATTTAAATGTTTTGTTCCAGGACGGTGCTCGATATCAAAGTCAAATGTATCTAAATATTCAATCCAACGAGCTACTTGTCCCTGTGGCTGTTTAAAGGACATCAACCACTTCAGAGATGCATGATCAGTTCTCAATAAAAATTTCCTCCCATACAAATAAGGACGATGTTTCACTGCTTTCAACATAGCTACTAGCTCTTTTCGAGTGACGCTATAATTTCTTTCTGAATTTGAATGGGTAGCACTAAAGTAAGAAATAACTTTCTCGTCCCCCTGCTGAATTTGAGAAAGTACTGCACCAGAACTAAATTCACTGGCATCAGTATCCAAAATAAAAGGTAACTCAAAATTTGGATATGCCAAAACAGGTGTTTCTTGCAAAGCACTTTTTAATTTTTGAAATGCATCCTGACACAAATCTGACCAGCTAAATCTTACATTTTTCTTGGTACGGTCAAATAATGGTCCAGCTATCCTAGAAAAATCCTTAATAAACTTTCTATAGTAAGAGCATAGTCCTAAAAAACTTCGAACATGACTTACAGTTTTTGGAACAGGCCACTCTTTAACTTTCCTAACCTTTTCAGGGTCAGACTTTACGCCATCCTTCCCTACCACAAATCCTAAAAACAATACTTCTGTCTTAAACAAACTACATTTTTGTGGTTTCAATTTTAGTCTGGCATTTCTTAAACAATCTAACACTTGTTGTAAACGGACTAGATGCTGTTGAAAACTATTTGAAAATATGATTATGTCATCAATATACACCAGACAAGTTTTCCAATGCAATCCTGAAAGTATCCTTTCCATTAATCTCTCAAATGATGCGGGTGCATTGCACAAACCACTTAGCACGCTCAGTTAACCCAATTTGCCAATAACCCGATGCCAAATCAAGTGTGGAAAAATAATGAGACCCAGATAAAGTATCTATACTATCATCAATTCTTGGTAAGGGGTATGCGTCTTTTTTTTGTAGTCAATACAGAATCTCAATGTACCATCTTTTTTCCCCACCAAAACTATAGGTGAGGCCCAAGGACTATCAGATAAACTAATTATGCCCTCATCTAACATTTTATGCACTTGTTTTTCTACCTCTTGCTTCTTAAATGGTGATAAGCGATAAGGTCGTTGTTTTATAGGCAGAGCATCCCCTGTTTCAATATCATGCAAATACTTATCACACCGTCCTAATTTCCCATCTTTTTGCATAAACACATCTGAATTTCCTAATAAAAATTTCTCTACTAGATCCTTTCTATCATCTGGAACTCCCTCCTTGGTCTCCTTAATTAGCTCACCTAACCATTCATCAACAGTCTCTACCTCAGGATCAGAGTCATACTTATCGTCGGTACAGGTTCGTATGGGACACATCATTCCTAAATGAGAACCCTTCTTAATTTCAACTTGTGAGTCACCAGATACATTTATCAATCTCATTGGAACTAACCTATTACTCCCACAAGTTACCAATGCTCTAGCAACCAATACTGATTTTGATTTTTTTTTAAATTTAGCATCAGGTTCTACAACTCCCTCATTATATGGTCTTCCTCTTTTTCTAACTATTCCATTAACTACCATTTCGTGACCAGGAGGTATTATATATGTTTGAGAAGCAATTACTTTGCAACACTGCATAGGTGAATTTTCCATACATAATTTCACTCGAACTCTACCCAATTTCAACATGCCTCGTTCCAGATCAATAATGGCAGAGTTTTTTCAATAAAAAATCCATACCAAGTATTCCATCTCCTGCTATATCCACCACCAACACCTCATGCTTATACAAATAAGAATTAATTTCAATATCAATTACTGCCCGGCCCTTGACGATTAAATGGTCACCGTTTACAGTACGATATTCCTTAGTTACTGGTATTAATAATGGTTGTTTTCCTGAAAAGAGTACATCAAAAAGGTCCCCATTAATTAGTGTCACATCTGAACCTGTATCTAGTAGAAAACAGACTCCCTGATTGTTCACCTTGGTGTCAACATACAGTACATTATTTTGGGCACCTCCTGACTGACCAGACCAAGATGTGCCCCTAATCTTGATCTCTTCTAGTTTAAAGGGCAGCTACTCTGTCTATGACCATGTCTATTACATTTGTAACAGGTACCTTTAAAATCTGGACTCATTCCTGAGACTCCCCATGCCACATTAGATCTCCCACCAGTTGGCTCCTGATACTTAACCTCATTATATACTCTATGTCTAGGTTGATAACCATCCTGAGTTGCCGAAAAACCATTTGAATTGGAAGAACTTTCCTTTATTTCCAATCGTCTTTCCAAATCTAATATTTTAGACTGCAGTTTTTTTAAGTCAGAAGCTGAATACTCTGGTTCATTTACCACCGTATTTACTTTAGAACTTTCCCCATCCAATCTTAAATAACTATCTTCATTGAGTGCAATCTTTAAAGCCTCATCCAAGTCTCGCGGTTTTTCTCTTCTCGGTTGTTTTCTAATGTCCCTGTTATCAATAACATCAATGAAATGTTGAACAAATATCTCATTTCTGGTACGGGCATCGGCATGAGGATAAACCTTTGTCACTAATCTAGTAATCCCACTAGCTAGCTCAGTTAAAGATTCACCCTTCCGTCGGGTCCTGTTTTTTAACTGTGCCCAGTATACCCCAATATCTCTTTCTGGATCAAAACGATTCAACAAGGCGGTAACAATGTTACAATAATTCTTTCTATCACTGACACCCAAATCAGTAAATACCTGCAAAGCATTACCCCTCAATTGAACTGCTAGAAACTGGCAAGATTGTTCTTCAGACCACTGATTAATTTCTTTACACATTTCAAATTGAGTGAGCCAGTTCCTGAAACTAGACTGCCCCGAATAAACATCTGGCATAACTATTGGTTTTTCAGTACGAGCCACAGGTACTGTCCTATTCCCCTCATGTATGTGTCTATATGTCATAGGTGTCTCAGGAATAGTAGTCAAAGTTGGTTCATATAAACCATTATTATCTACCCCAACATATTGAGTATCTCTGGTTGGGCCAACACTAGTTTCCTCGACATTATTTCTATCCCTAATTCTTTGTCTAAGTAACCTCGTTGATTGTTCTATCTCTCTCTCCATTTCCAATATCTCATTCATAAAATTTCTTGCCATCCTATATAGAATTTTATTTTTATTTTTATTTAAACCAATTGTTTTTTCAATTAGTTCAAATTAGTTTTTGTTCTTTTTGCTTATTTCAAATCTATTTATAAAAAAAAAAAACTGAACAGACTACTCATTTAACCCTGCTCGCCGCGCCAATGAAACGAAACCCAGAGTTCACTTGAAATCATGTGACTCGGTGTTTACAAAAAGGATAAATTTCCACGCCAGGTCCGGCCACCCCTTTCGGTTGTGGACTTCCAAAAGGTTCTACAACTTAATACATTTTATAATAATGGTTTGTCCAGTAATCTAACGACCTGCCACAAGGTTAACCAGAACAATTTTAAAACATTTATTCAACACAAAGACAAAGAGCTCTTAACAAAATACTGTGGACATTTGACAAATTATACAATAATATTACCCTGAGATTTCCGACAAATATACTTATTTGAAAGTTCCATACCAAATAAAACACCGGTCTACATGAAAAACTTATAATATCGGTAATTTAGGCTACAACTCCTATTACAAATAAAATAATCCCTATCAGAAACTATCAATTTGATTTGAAAGATGATTTACACCAAAATCCCAAAACTACAATTCTTCCATGTTACAATTAATTTCCGCAACAGCCCTTATTACAAATGTGAATATCCCACATAGAAATTCAACAATTGGTTTGAAAGCCGAATTATCACGGAGTTCACTACACCTCCCAAACCTCAAACAAACATATCGGAAAACAAATAACAAAAATTTGTCTGCATGTTTAGAAATAATATTTCCAAGACAAATAAATGGCGTGCACCCCCATGCACAACCAACAAAATGACAACAATTCTTTTACTAACAATGTACAACGATTAACCCCATAGCCTACTAGTAACAAAGCCTATGGAAACGGAGAGAGAGAGAGAGAGAGACTCTAAAATCTAGGCTTTAGAGAGAGAGAGAGAGAGAGATTTACCCAGAGAGAGAGAGAGAGAGAGAAAACTCTAAAACACTAGGCTTTAACACCCCCAAAAACATTACACGGGCCCAAACCATAATAACTTACGTGTTGACCCTATGAAAACACATCAGAAAGTAAAGTTCCAAGTTTGACCACACGGGCAACACGAGGACGAAATCGTATCTCATTGGTTCATCCCAAATAAACAATCAAAAAAAAATTATTACACCAAAATATTCTATTATTACTACAATAGTGTATCCACTTAACAAATTTTATCTTAATAACAATGAATTCCATGTTTTTATCCCAGCAGTATTATTCAGTTAGTAAATAGTGATTAGTATAGTTAATACAGAAGAAATAGAGAATATAACAAAATAAAATTACAACTAAAAAAAGAAACTAGGACAGAAAAGTTAAATGGATAAAAACATGGTTCATTACAATATATCTAACTAAAGAGGAATTTTATGATTTAAAATGTTTATAAGGTAATTAATGTTAGTAATATAAACTCATTGTGTGGATGTTTATATATATATATATATATTTTTTTTTCTTTTCTGTTTACTCCGCCCAACTTTTTGAGATGTTCGACCAATACATTTTGTTTATATTAATTATTCTAGACTTATTAGTGGCCAAAATAAAACGAAATCGAAAAGTCAAATAATAATTTTGTTTTCAATCATAACTCACAAGAAGACTGCCTTCAAAACAAAGGCATTTAAAAATATATAATAATAAAATTCGTTGACGGTAATTTGCATTAGTCTACTCACCGGTATTACACAAAAACAAAGTAAAATGTTGAAGTGTAATATAAGCCGTATTGGTGATACTATACGGCTTATAACTGTCTAAAAGAAGATTTCCACTTTATAGAGTAGGTACGTGACAATGTTTTTAACCTACACAAAGAGGTAAACCATTTAGAGGTTATCATTTTACAGAGCCTGTGAAAAGCTTTAGAATGCAGTTTAAACGTTTGTTCTAGGTTCAGTATTTAAAAAGTTATGACATTTTAAAAATTAATTCGTGGTTTAAGTTCTTACTTAATTTTAATCTGAAGGTGAGCTGAAAGGAATGATAATTATAGTCAGTTATGTCAGTTACCTGCATCCATTATAGTCAGTTATGTCAGTTACCTGCATCCACATACATGTAGCCTGATCATATTGAGAGCTATCAAACAAAGGTTAAGTCCCCAAGTAGGAAATCTGTTATGATTTGTGCAAGTGGCACTTTTGTGTCTTCACCGTCGTCTACCTCAGTTTGCCCTTCTGACCAGTAAGTCGTCATAGCCTTGGGCCTGTTTTTTGGTTCTTTATGTTCTATGATTCTACCATGATAGACAACATCAACCTGAGATTCAGCATCAAACCAAAAATGCACTACATAACGGTTCACAAGCCAGTTGTTATTGTCAATAGCACACTTTGCAACCTCAAGTTTGTCCTCACTAATTGCATTGTCTTCTAAGAACTTGGCATCAAGAACTTCGCGGCCACACATTGGTTTTTTTATTGTCTTTTCAATTTTGTTTCGAAATGTTGTATCTCGTTTCTGTATCTTTAATTTTTGCCTCTTTCATTTCTTCCTCCCTTGCCTTTCGAAGTTTTCTAACATCTCTAGCTCGTTTTATGGCAAAGTATACCAACTTTTCCTGTTCACTTGACTCTTTCGAATCCAGCCACTGCAAAGTCTTGTTATGAACACTTTTTATCTTATTGTCAATGAACCCCATTGTGGCATTTGGGGCTCTATGTGTCTGATGATCCGTCATTCCTAAGACGCGTTCACTATACATATTATTGATAGGGGCAGACTTGGCTTGTTCAATCATTTGTGGGGTTGGGGACGACAAAGAACCAGTGAGGTAAGCTTCCATCTGTCGTTCCATAACTGCTATAGCACCTTCAACTAAATTTTGAATCACATCCTTTTGAATCACATCCTTCAGCTCAGGCATTTTCATATCACAAACTGGAGACTGTAAAGACTTGAGAATATCCTCCTCAACAAAAACATCTTTCTTCAATTTAAGAACAGAGAGTGGATCCTCAGCCCAGCGTTTGAGGGCAATTATATATTTATTTCTAGTAGCATAGGACATTCAACATATAAAATAATTATGAACTCTTCAATGATCAAATCCCAACATTTAGCTGTGTCTAAATAAATTCCTCGCCCCTTTCTATTGAAATGTCCCTACACCAAAACACGTACCCCCACCCTAACTAGGCTGGAATAGGCTTATCTGCTAGCTTCCCACTTCTAACCAGAGGCCGAACACTCCCTATTATAGACTAGCGACACCCTTTTCATCAGCTCCGATTGGCTAATTCGGCAAGTGTCCCATCACACTATTTGTGACAAACCCATGACCCTTATGCTGCGTTCATGTGATGCTCGTGAATATACCAGTTCCAACATGTGAACAGGACTTAACCAAGCGGAGAGCGTTCAAGTGAGAAATAGACAAGATGGACGCCATGCTAGGCCTAGTTTGCGCCATCCATGGTCTAGTTATGGATGAATTCTACAGTATGCTACATTTTTTTTACGGAAGAAGGGAATTAGAAACAGGAGGTACAACTTTTGTTCAGTAAAAATGATAATACACAGGATTGTGTCTGTTAAGGAGCCGTCCATATACTACTACTAGTACGTATGCATTGAAAGGGGAGGAGTGTCTAGTCCAAAGCGCATACGGGGGTGAGGTGGATTGCAGATGCGTAGCCTATATACGCACAATATATTTTATATACAGTACTCAATTTGAGTGGAAATGCATGTACTCTTAGGGGCACGAAAAGTAAAAAAAAAAACCTTTTCTCTACATGTTTATAGTTTCTAAATATTTGCTAATTTCGTAATTTATGTACGCACTCACATCTCGGTAGTTTCTATGTAGATCCGAAGTATGAGCTGCCAGGTACACTAGTACATTGTTATTTAAAACTAATTTAATTTTATAATTAATGCTATTTTTAATTTGTATTTCCAGACTACTGCTTCTGATGAAGAAGAGATGGCGGAATATACACATGCCAGTTATTAAGACGGGGGTGGCATGTACACTGTTCCTTGATATGGACAACTACACTTTAAGAAGACACATACGCTTGAACAGGGAACAGCTCGATACATTCATCCGCTTCTTAACAGAATTTGGCCATGATGACCCACCTGTTAGATTTGGAGGGCCTCCACAGATTTCACTAGAACTAAAAGCTTTGATGTTCCTTTGGTACATGAGCAATGTCAATTCATTTAGGGAAATGTCTGACAAATTTAACGTTGGCCAAGGCAGCGCACATCAAATAATTACGAAAATATTAATGTCCATCCATCACCTTTCACACAGATATATCAAGTGGCCAGACGAACATGAAAAGATACACAATACCAGACAATTCTTTCGTACGTCAGGTCAGGAAAACATCATTGGAGCTGTCGATGGTTGTCATTTTGCAATTATTCGTCCAGCCAAATCTGGTATCTCTTATTTGAACAGAAAAGGATATTACTCCGTACTACTACAGGGAGTTTGCGATTGGAAAGGAAAATCTGTTAGTGTTTTTATTGGACCTCCAGGACGGGTCCATGATGCACGAATGTTAAGAAAGTCAGATTTGTATGCTGAAAAAGGTGTCTTGTTGGGAAACCAGTGGAAACTGTTAGGCGACTCGGCCTATGTCAGTAATGATTTCCCATTCATCATTACCCCAAAACGTGACAATGGCAATCTCACTGCTGCGGATATTCAACAAAATACCAACATATCTAAAGGACGTGTGATAATAGAAAATGCTTTTGGGATGATGAAATGCAGATTCCGCAGAGTTCGTGACATTCAGAACACTAACCTAGAGTTGGTAGTACGCATCATACTGGCAGCCTGTACTCTACACAGTATGTTGATTGAGGATGGATACGTTTGTCCAGATCATCCAGATGGCTGTCTGCGAGATGATGCTGATGATAATGATGATGCACAGTGATCGGTACAACCTAACCAAATGGATCATCTGTGGATGATGCTATTTTCTTTAAGAACAGTTCGTGGTTGCTTTAAATATATCTTTTTACATAATGTTTTGCTTGTAGTAATGTATATTAAATACATGTATAAAACAGGAAATGTTTTTTTTAAATTTTTAATTAGAAAAATATTTCAGTAACTTTGCATACACAGTGTATTAAAAACACTTTCACCTTTCAATTATGCTGGTATTGAGGTGATATAAATACCCAGATACTGTTACATCACGTTGAAATGTAGGGAGCCCAATGCCAGATTGTGTGCTTCGTCATTATATGCATCTAGCATGTATAATCAGAATAAAAATACAATAAATTTGAAAACCTAAATTTGGAAAACGTAATATTTATTCATGAATTAAACAATTTCAAACAGATCATCACTGTGAACAATAGGAATATGTGACCAGTATGCAAGTGAAAATCAAAGGTGTTTATTGACTTGAAAAACAGTTGAAGAAATCTGAGTAGATAATAATTATGATAACAGCAGTACTATGCTGTTTTACATATTGACTTATGTCGGGAACGGTATACATTTGTAGCACCAAGAACCTAACCTTAGGTTACAAACCAAACATGTGGTCAATATCTCTGCCAGTATCACAAACATAAAAGTACATGTACATGCAGTGGTCACTCCCTTAACAAGTTACTAATGTACGTAAAGGAAACAGAAAGAACTTAGTTCAAATTGAGAAGTAAGTACAAATGTAGTTCTGAAATAAAAATGTATTTATACATATATAAACTAATACTTTAACATGTTGTTAACTACATGAATGTTGGTATAAATTATCACATTATACATATCTATGCTACTCTCTTGAATGACAACTAAAATTGCAATTATTTTATGATTTACCATAAACCACTTCTCTTCCAGCCGCCATTTTTTTTCAGGACTTGTGAAGATTGAGGCAGAAATTCCTACCCCAGTTCACAAGTTGTGTTCACGGGTTATTTCGCCAAATGAACGCTCTTCACAACTTGTGAATTGGGAGATACGATATTCACGACATCTAATGAACGCAGCATTACTCCCTATCATAATCCATTTATTACAGTCACGTAACGTCCCTGACATTCCAATATAAGTAAGGTTAGTATTAGTGATTAATATAATTAGTAAGAATAATAATCAGAAGAACTAAATAAAAATAATAACCAAGGAAATATGAAAGAATAGATCGCCAGAAAACCAGGAACGCTACAGAAGTATCGTTGATACTGCCTCTGCAGAACTCCCACCACTTTCAAAAGGCATGCTCTCATCATGGAGGCAAACATGATCAAGACTGGATGGTCTTTGGAACAGCGGATATTCTTGATGAAATGATGTAGGAATACCACAAAGTTTTCTCCAGTCTTCCAACAAAATGGTTCGGCCACACCAACACTACCAGGAGGAGCGCCACATAACATGTTCCTTGAAGTGGACATGGGAATATAAAGAGAGGCAGAATAGAGTTCCCACATGCATTTACACAGCAGAGCAAAGTAACGAGTGTGCTCCTCCCAGCAGCAGAGCACAGTAACGAGTGTGCCCCTCCCATCAGAAGAGCACAGTAACGAGTGTGCCCCTCCCATCAGAAGAGCACAGTAACGAGTGTGCCCCTCCCATCAGAAGAGCACAGTAACGAGTGTGCCCCTCCCATCAGAAGAGCACAGTAACGAGTGTGCTCCTCCCAGCAGAAGAGCACAGTAACGAGTGTGCCCCTCCCATCAGAAGAGCACAGTAACGAGTGTGCCCCTCCATCAGAAGAGCACAGTAACGAGTGTGCCCCTCTCAGCAGAAGAGCACAGTAACAAGTGTGCCCCTCCCAGCAGCAGAGCACAGTAACAAGTGTGCCCCTCCCAGCAGAAGAGCACAGTAACGAGTGTGCCCCTCCCATCAGAAGAGCACAGTAACGAGTGTGCCCCTCCCAGCAGAAGAGCACAGTAACGAGTGTGCCCCTCCCAGCAGAAGTTACTTTACCCACTTGCCTCTCCTGCTTTGGTGCAGTGACTTTGGCTATTTCCTGGACAGTTTTGCAGCCAGTCTTATCCAAGTTGTGTATATCTGCTGCTTCAAAGTTGTATTGTTTCATAACGTCAGCCAGGTTGGAGAAGAACAACCCCACGTTATGCCGATTAAATCTCATGGCTCTTGACAAGTTTGTAGCCTCTGGTCTCCGTAACGACAGGTGTGGATGGCGTTTCAGGAATGCTGAGGACCAGTCCTGCAGCCTTGTTGGCTGACCATGATTGTGGACAGTCAATGCCTACTGCTATGGCGTATTGATAGGCTAGCATCCGGCACTGCATTGGTGTTAAGCCATAGCACATTGTTAGCAATGTTATTTTCCCGTTCTTTTGTAAAGACAGAATGAACATTGTATTGTGGCTCATAATGTTCAATAGTTCCCGCGTTTACTTTCTGAACATATCTATGTAGTGTTGATTTCTTAATTCCTGATTCGTCGGCAGCTGTTCGTATGCTTTTATCATCTAAAATCACCTTATCAACAGCAGCCCTCATTTGCTCTGCCGTAAACTGGGCAATTTTCCTATCAGACCTCTACTGGACCGTGAGAGACAGAGAGAGAAGAGAAAGAGAGAGAAGATAGATATATATATATATCAAAAAACGTATATATATATATATATATATCAAAACGTAGTGAAAAAATAGGAAGACATAGGAATCTGAATGTAAACGCACAGACTAATGGTGGTTTACTTTTACAGACAGAATGAAATTAACATATTTTGTAATGGTTACTCAACGGCAAGTAACCAATAGCCGATGTATCTTTTTTTCATGCTGGGGTGTTGTTAAACATTCATTCATTCACAACGGCGGTATACCCGTCAGGTCTTTTATAATACTCATTTATCCAAGCCTGTCGTCTTGCAGGAGGTCTAAAATAAATAAAATATATTTAATATCATAAACTGTTCATTCAAGCGTCTCCGTGTTCGAGTTAACAAAAAGGATGAGATGTTTGTTATGGATTTGATGGACGTTAGTCGTCATTCAAAAGTTAACAATGGAGTTAGGTACCTGCTTATAGCTATTGACATTCTATCAAGATATGCGTGGACCATACCACTAGTTAACAAAAGACCGGAGACGGTATTAGACGGTTTCAAAACTGTTTTAAAAGACGGCCGAATACCCAAGAAAGTTCAGGTGGACAAAGGTACAGAGTTCGCTGGAGTATTCAAGCAGTTTCTGACAAAAGAAAACATTAAACTGAGTGTCACGCAGAATGAAGATATTAAAAGTAACTTTGCTGAGGTACATCAGGACTTTGCGTTCGCTTCTCGCGCGTTATACGTCTTACAACAATACACAAAAATACATAGACGTTTTACCAGATCTAGTGCATAATTATAACAATACATTACACTCGTTTCTGGGACTTTGGGCACCCGCTGATGTAAATAAAGCGAACGAAATTAAAGTGTGGAGTCATCTGTATGTCAAACCCATGGTTAAGAAATTTAAAGTAAAGAAACCATTAGCAAGATTTGTATTTAAAGTGGGTGATTTAACGAGAATCAGCTATTTGCGTAAATCATTCACAAAGGAGCAGAACTTGAGGTGGACAGAAGAGTTGTTCAAAATACATTCTAGAAGTAGACGACAAGATATTCCAGTGTACAGACAGAGATTTTCACGACGAAGTGGTGAAAGGGATATTTTACACGGCTAAACTTCAGAAAGTAAATAAAAATCGAGACATTCTGTGGAAAATCGAAAAAGTACTGAAGAATGAATGAATGAATGAATGAATGAATGTTTAACGACACCCCAGCACGAAAAATACATCGGCTATTGGGTGTCAAACTATGGTAAAATGCAAGAAATGTGATGATCATCATCAATATAAAAATTCAACAATTAAATAAAAACACAGTGTAAAGGACTGTGTAAAAGTACAAATATCACAGATAGATATAATTAAAATTTAGAATAAAATTCAGTATCTCGTAAAAACTGCAATAAAAGTTCTGGATGGAATCGAAATGATTCCATCACATTTCTTTGTCCAAATATATCTTTTCGAGTTTCTGACAACTGCTTACACTCCACCAAAATGTGTCGCAGTCAGAAGACACTGGCAGTGCTCACACTGAGGTGGAGGATCTTTCTTCAAGATAAATGAATGGGTTAAGTAAGTGTGACCGATGCGGGCACGACACAAGACTATTTCATCCTTCCTGCACCGTCTATAGGAGGACTGCCACTCTCCCAAGACTGGCTTGATAGCATGAAGCTTGTTCGCAACCTCACCGTCCCAATCACGTTGCCAAATCGAAAAGATAAATTTGTTAATACCATATTTAAAATCAGTATACGGTACACCAACCCTGGCATGAGGCAAATCCAAAGCAGACTTGGCAGCTAAATCTGCCTTTTCATTACCCCTGATGCCAACATGGCTGGGTACCCAACAAAATACAATGTCTTTATTACCAATAGATAAAAAGACACACTTTCGTATCACCATCCCAATTAAGGGATGGTCCAGCTTCATATTACGTAAAGCTTGGAGACAAGAAAGTGAGTCAGTAAAAATAATAAATTTGGATGCACTAGAATCCTTTATTTCTTCTAAGGCTTTAATGACTGCCCAAACTTCAGCACTAAAGATCGATGCTGAGTCAGGTAGTCGCATGGAAAGTATTGTGTCTGATGGAAAAACTGTAGCACAAGCCACAGAATTCCCATCCCGTGATCCATCTGTATACACAGGAATGTAATCACGGTACTTGTCCTGAATTTCCATGAACAATTGTTTATAAACTACAGCATCTGTACGATCTTTCTTCAGATGCGCCAGATGAAACACAATTTTAGGTGGTGTAATACACCATGGTGGTAAAACAAAATATGAAGGAGTTTCCAAAGTGTCAGTTAAATCAATGTTGGAAAGCGACAAAAAACGCTTAATGCGAAGACCAAATTTACGAATAGCATCAATGTGCATCAACGTACAAGCTCTCTCCAGGTGATGTTCTAAACGCACCAAGACAAAGCCTAAGTCCCTGATTGTGTATAGGATCTAGCATCTGCAAGTAAGACTTGCGTGCCGACCCATACACAATGCATCCATAATCAAGTTTAGACCTCACAAGAGATCTATACAGACGGAGCATAACCTTGCGGTCTGCTCCCCATTCCGTATTACCAATAACTTTTAAAATATTGAGAGCTTTTAAGCCCTTCTTTTTAACATATTTAAGATGGGGCACAAAAGATAGCTTCCTGTCAAATATAACCCCCAGAAATTTAGTCTCCTCCACAACTGGAATTGGATTTTTGTCCAAAAACAACTGTGGATCTAAGTGAAGACCTCTTTTCTGGCAGATATGCATACAAACCGTTTTTGCCTTTGAGAATCTAAAGCCATTGTCAGTTGCCCATTGATGAAGTTTATTCAAACAAAGCTGCAACTTACGTTCAATGATACTCATATTGGACGATCTATAGGAAATCTGAAAATCATCGACATATAACGAGCAATCGACACCAGGTGTTAAACACTGGGTGATGCTGTTAATTTTCACAGAAAATAGAGTTACAGACAGGATACTACCTTGAGGCACACCCATCTCCTGTGGGTGAATGTCGGACAAAGTCGAACCCACCCGGACTTTAAAAGATCTATCTCTTAAAAACTGAGATATAAAAACTGGAAGTCGACCTCTTAGGCCCATGCCATGGAGGTCGTTTAAAATCCCATACTTCCACGTGGTGTCGTAAGCTTTCTCCAAATCAAAAAACACTGAAACCAAGTGCTGATTATGGATGAAAGCTTCCCTACAAAACGTTTCAAATCTAACAAGATGATCAACCGTGCTACGTCTAGATCTGAACCCACATTGCACGTTAGTGAGCAAATTGTGAGATTCAAGATACCAGACAAGTCTACGATTGATCATGCGTTCCATGGTTTTACAAATGCAACTTGTCAAAGCGATAGGGCGATAGCTAGTAGGATTGGTTGGATCCTTACCAGGCTTGGGAATAGGAATGATAATAGCTTTCCTCCAATCAGAAGGAAAGTCACCAGAAATCCAGATGTTATTAAAAATATTCAAAAGAACCATCAAAGATGATTCAGGTAAATGTTTTAACAACTGATAATGAATTTCATCTGGACCTACTGAAGTATCATGGGCTCTACGAAGAGCATCCTGCAATTCCTCCATAGAGAAACGCCTGTTGTACACTTCAGCATTTTCAGATGAAAAATTAATGGACTGCTTTTCAGCTGTAGTTCTGACAGATGTAAAAGCATCTGTACTGAAAGCAGAAGATGAGTTATGAGAAAAGTTGTCTGCCAATGCATTAGCAATGTCACGATGAGACGTGACATCCGTATCATTGACAGACAAATGATGAACTGTATTATTGGATTCTTTACCTTTGATTTTACGGATCCTATTCCAGACAGATTTTACTGATGTTTGTGAATTCAACTTGGAGACAAAAGTTCTCCAAGATGTTTTCTTACTCTGTCTAATCTCTCTGCGAGCCTTAGCCCTAGCAATACGAAATGCATCCAGGTTGTCTGCTGTAGGTTCACGTTTGAACCGCTCAAGCAACCTGTTTCGCTCTTTGAATGCATCTTTGCAAGTATCATTAAACCATGGTTTATTGAAACGCTTTGGCACTGCCGAAGTCTTAGGAATAGTTTCATCTGCAATGTCCTTCAAGATGGAAGTGAACAAAGACATGGAGTCATCAGCATCAGTAATGGCAAATTGTTGCAGACGAGTGCTGCACAGATGCTGAAACTGACCCCAATTTGCCTTCGCCAACTTCCACCTTTGAACCCTTTCAAGTGATGGTGGTCCATCATTCTCCAAAATAATGGGAAAGTGGTCACTACCACAAAGGTCTGAACCAACTTTCCAGGAGAAATCAAGAAAAAGTGATGGACTACAAAGAGTTAAATCTATAGAAGTGAAAGAACCACTTGCAGAATGAAAATATGTATGACTTTTATCATTAAATAAAAGTAAGTCATTTTTGAGAATTAAGTCTTCTAATTGTTTTCCTCTAATATTTACATCCTCGCATCCCCACAAAGTGTGGTGACCATTAAAATCTCCCATAACAATGAAGGGAGTAGGGAGCTGGTCAAGAAGACCTTGAAGATCCCTCGGATTAAAATTAAAATGATTACGAGGTGGCAAGTAAACTGAACACAGAGTTATAGTTTTATGAGCCGTGACCTTTACAGCCACAGCTTGTAAATGTGTAGTTAATGCTACTATACTCTGAGGAATGTTTTCATTGACAAGAATGGATACACCCCCAGATGCTCTGTTTTCAGTTTTTTGAAATTTGTGATAGAGGTTAAATCCTCTCATGGTAATATGATCAGTGTCCTTCAAGAAAGTTTCCTGAAGACACATTGCAAGAGGATTATGTTTTTGAATTGAAAGACTTAATTCATCAAAATTGGGCCTAAGTCCACGGCAGTTCCACTGAATGACTGAATTAGCCATTAGGGGGAAGTACGGGAGTTATCTTTGGCTTATGAGATCTGTGTGGTTGTGGAAGATCATCTGGCACTGTATCCATTTGATCATCCACATCAGCCAAAGGTTCAAATGGATTGTTGGTTAGAACCAACTGCTTTTCATATTTCTTCAATCGTCCCGAAGAAGAATTCTTATTGTGTTTCTTAGTGTCTTTTCGTGGCGGAGGCTTACTGGGACCTGGCTCCCCAGAAGATAAGCCTCTTGGTGGATTTCCAGAATCCAAAGACACCTGGGCAGATTTTGAAACTTTGTTAGTAGCAGCTTTTGCAGCTTGCTTTTGCACCTTTTCAAGATCAGAAATCTTCTTAAATTTATCCTCACTGTTTGGCCAAGTCAAGTCAGTTTGAATAGCTACACTGGTTGTAGAAACCTTCACAGCTGTGGCATAAGATTTACCCGATGCCACGTGTGTGGAATGAATGAATGAATGAATGAATGAATGTTTAACGACACCCCAGCACGAAAAATACATCGGCTATTGGGTGTCAAACTATGATAATGCAAATAAATAAAGTGATAATCAACATCAATATAAAAATTCAAGGTTTAAACAAAAACAGTGTAAAGAACTGTGCCAAAAATACAAATACAAATATCACAGAATTTTACGGACACCGAATTTTACTCTAAACTTCAATTTTGTGCTGTATTGGCCATTCTCAAAGAGAATGTTACACCCCTGCACCACGGTGAGGTTACAGCACGCGCAGGGGCCACGTGTGTGGAAGCATCTACAAATTTTCTAGCATCTGTAAAGGACAGGTGTTTTTCTACTTTCACCCGCTGTACCTGTTTTTCCACTTTCCACTTTGGGCACTCTCGCGAGTACGCAAAGTGTTTCCCTTTACAATTGGTACATATCACATCATTTTGACACTCCTTGCTGTCATGGTCAAACTGACCACAACGAGCACATGTCAATGTGTTGCGACATGTATTCTGTCCGTGTCCAAACTTTTGACATTTAAAACACCGTAAAGGGTTAGGAATGTATGGCACAACATGTATATGCAAATACCCTGCCTTAATAGAGTCTGGAAGGTTAGGTGTGTTAAATACTAGGATCAGCGTTATTCCGGCGAACGTTTATCCGCTTGACTGACAACACACCTTGTGATGAGAGATTTTCGCAAATCTCATCCTCACTAACTCCTTCCAAGTCTCTAGACCGAACTACTCCTTTTGATGAATTAAGAGTAGCATGAGGACTAACATTGATGGAAATGTTACAAAGCATTTTTGATTTAAGAAGATTTCTAGAATGACTCTCTGTTGAACATTCAATCAACAATGAGCCATTCCTCAATTTCTTAACACTTTTGGGCTCTCCAGTCAAGCCTTCAAGCCCTTTTTGTATCGCAAAAGGCGACAGTTTCATCAAGGCCCCATCATCGGAAGAACCGATGACAAGAAACCTTGGCCAAGATTTCAAAGAAATAACCTTCGATTTCTTAACATGCAATGTCATAGACTCTTCATCTGACGACGAAGAGTCCGAAACTTCGGTGTGGACCCTTTTCAGGGTCCCATCAAAAGTTAGTGTTGTTGTTTGAGCCATAATATAGTTCATATAATTCATCAATCATGCTCCCCACCCACCATCGAGTCCAACAAGGGGACATGAAGCTGCGGATAACCAGCAGACAATCATGCCAGGGATACATGGTTGATATACTCAGGCAATAAGAAAGAAAAAATCACCTGATTGACCCTAGCCACCGCCCCAAGAGCAACAAAACATATGACCATTCAAACAATGTTTGTTCTTTACAAATGTAACAAATCAAAGGGTTGTATGCCCTCGAGCTTGACGTGACCAGCCGATTGATCAGGTCGGGCCTTCCTGACCACCCGTCTATATGAACTCCGGGCCAAAGTGATGTATTGTCAGAAGTCATACCCGCAGGTATGCCCCAACTCAATCACCAGGATCCCATCATCCATTTTCACGGGTTGCACCTCACGGCAAACAAGGCGCCTCATACGAGGAGTTGTGCATTTATTGGCCATTCTATAAAAGAATGTTCACCCCTGCACCACGGTGAGGTTAATGCACACGCAGGGGAAGTACTGAAGAAGACAAAAAGACAGGGGAAAGTGTATTATTTGGTTCGATGGTTAGATTGGCCACCTAATTTTGATTCGTACGTAGACGAAGGTGAACTGAAAACGGTGTAAGTCATGGAGAAGTACGTTATATTGAAGAGCACGGATTCAAAAGAAGTGTTTCCTGACAAGAACGCCTATTGATTCCACGTAAAGTTAAACCAGAGACTAATGTTTGAAGGTGTTTGGATAGTGTCTCTTGTGGAACTTAATTTTGGGGAAATTGATGTTCACAGACTCAAGGTGTCGTAGAACGTGCTGAAGCTGAACAGAAACGTACAAAACCTATAAAACGTAAATTACTGATCGAATCGTCAGAACCAAAAAAGTCAGTCGCCTGACACAACGCAAGAAACAGACTCCTGCATCGAAGTACAATTCAGCTGTAAACGAAAAAGATATATTTGTGTAAACAATATGTCGCTCCTTACAGACAAAGACTCTGTGGAAGGGTTATTGAGTGCCTTGGAACTGTTTACTATGCCCCCATACCAAACGAGTGTGTTTCAACAGTACTACGTGGACTGCAGGCCCGTCAGTCAAATTACAGATCAGTCACCAGTAGAATTCCAAATTGCAAACAGTGGAAGCGACTACGTGGATTTGAAACGTAGTCA
This sequence comes from Gigantopelta aegis, assembly GCF_016097555.1. NCBI lineage: Eukaryota > Metazoa > Mollusca > Gastropoda > Neomphalida > Peltospiridae > Gigantopelta > Gigantopelta aegis. The sequence goes on along the minus strand of NC_054699.1, from coordinate 44,059,518 downwards.
TTTGCATGTAAAGCTGAAAGTGAGCCACTCCAACGGGACAGTTCTGGATAAAGATGAACACGTGGGTCCGGTAAACCTATTCATGCAAGCTCTGTGGTCGCAAGTCGTTGTGTACTTACAAGGTCAGTTGCTGAGTTCAGCGAACAATCAATATCCCTACAAAGCAATTATTGAAACCTTACTGAATTATGGAGCGGAGGCTAAACAGTCTCAACTTCAGTCTCAGTTATTTTACAAAGGGGAGGTACAAACAGACATTGAAAGCACCAATCCCATTACCGGTGCTAATTCTGGATTACTCAACAGAGGTGCATTCATCACAAACAGTAAAACAATTACCATGGAAGGTCCACTATGCGAAGATATTTTTAACATAGGTAGATATCTGGTGAATGACGTGGATATTATTATAAGGCCAAACAAAAAAATAGGTGTGTTTCCGGTCGACCAACCGTCCCTAGTTTTACCCCCCCCCCCACCCCCCGACCCTAATTTTTTTCTCTTAAACTGAAAAAAACACCTGAAAACAAAACAATAATAAATAAAAAAAAATAGAAAAAAGAAGTAGAAATAAAAGAGGACATCACCTTCCTTGCACATTGTTTACGTACTATTATACGATACATTTTGCACATGTAATTCCCTTCCGAAAAACGAGAAATTAGGGAAAAGCTTTTGTAATAGAGTTCCTTCCCCTGATTAGCTACCACCGAACAGGTTGGACTATACCAATTCGAATGCCATAGGCGACCATGTTAACGTTTGTGTTTAACAACACTATATGCAATATATCAACCAAACTGTGACCCATAAATATCAAGTACTACAACCCCTACCTCAAAGTATTAACTGCAGAAAATGGTACCTTTCATGGCTCATTTTCGGTATAACCAGATGTTTCTGCAACACCCCTAGTTTCGCACAAAATTTGAGTACTTTTTTTTTACAGGTACCCCATACATATTCCAAGCACAAGGCTACTTGACACGGTGGTACTACATCAAATAAAATTGCATAAATTTTTAGCCCAGATGAAACTAATTATTTTTATAACCAACACACTCACATTTAAAACCAATCACAGGACTTGTGGTGTTAACTTCTCTATCAAAGCTACGGTGCACCTCGAACTTCGACCCAGCCGGAAATTAATTGGTATAGTGCAACCTATAGCTTAGTCGGTCACGGAAGTAACCGAATGTACGAACATAGCCTTGGTACAGGTTATTTCGATTAAATATAATCGTATCAGAATGAATGCATGTTTAACGACACCCCAGCACGAAAAATACATCGGCTATTGGGTGTCAAACTATGGTAATGCAAATAAATAAAGTGATGATCAACATCAATATAAAAATTCAAGACAAACAAAAACAGTGTAAAGAACTGCAAAAACACAAATATCACAGAATTTTACGGATACTGAATTTTACTCAAAACTTCAATTTTGTGCTGTATTGGCCATTCTCAAAGAGAATGTTACACCCCTGCACCACGGTGAGGTTACAGCACACGCAGGGGATAATCGTATCAATTCAGCTTAATTCTCGTCTTCACTTAAATCAACAGGTCTTATTATTAATGCATCTCAAATGTTTGCATAAAGTATTTAAATTAAGAACAACGAAATTAATACAAATGTCCCATTAATTTAAGGAAATACACAAACAGTGCATACCAATACTACTACTACAACAATCACAACAATAGCAATAATGATAATGATTATAAATAATAATAATAATAATAATAATAATAATAATAATTATATTATATTATTATTATTATTATTATTATTATTATTATTATTATTATTATTATAGTATTTGTCACGGGGATTCTATAATTCCCGTAACTGAATAAAACACGATTATCAAAATATCTCTCCTAAGTGTATATCTATTAGATCTCTCTGTAACAGGCGGTTAAACCCTAGTATGGCTCGTCTAGGTATGATCAGAGATACGATCTTATATAAAGTATATATTATTATAGCACGTTAGTTCACTAGAAACACAACAAAACACAATACACTTTGGAATCTGTATTAACCTACGCTGACAAACGTACAGCTGTAGTAGTTAATTAATAACAACAATAATAACAACCCAGAACTGATCACTTAATTAGTTAATCTCTAGGTGTCTAGTTACACAATATGCGAATCACTTCACCGTGACACAACACCCACACGTGTGATAATTGAGAAACGCTTCCAGGAGAAGTTAATTAATAAAGGAATTACAACACCATTTCTAACTGGTTAATTTTTAATTAACCCTTACTACTCGTTCAGTAACGTGTGATAATTTAGAAACGCTTCCAGGGGAACTTAATTAATAAAGGAATTACAGCTCTATTAAATTAACCCTAACTACTCATTCAGTAACCTTGTAACACAGAATTAATACTGGTACCTATCACAATAAAGACAATAACCTACAGTTTACCTAGGTCTTCTAGGATGACTGGCTAAGCTTTATATTACCAAATACTAATATAATGTTAGAACAAAAAGTCTACGATTTACTTCGTCAGATGACCGAAGACACTGTCTAAAGAATATTGGTATAATACAGTATTAAAATATTTAAGGTCACATCAATCACATCAAGGTTATACACAGAGCAGAAATAAAATATTTACCAGTCCAAACGGACTACGTTCCCGGGAAGCTTCCTTTTCGTTCTCCTCGATATCTCTAAAAACTAGCTATTTATTATAAAATCAGAATTCGCCTGGGGGTACAAGGCGGTACCTCCCCCTATCATCTGATATTTCCACCGCGACCAAGCGGTATTATTTCTCTCTGATCGTCGCCAAATCACGGTTGTAAAAACCGCACTCGCAGAGGTATTACGTAACTACTCGCCACATGGCCTCCACAGCTGGACTAAGTGCATATTGGAATGCCCGATCGCGCGAAGTATTACGTAACAAGTTGCCCACCTGGGCTACGAGCAATGAACTGCACACGGCCTTCTAACACAATTAAAATCGCCACAGGCGAAACAAATTTAAGAGCATGTACCGTCACACACCCCCACCTCAAAAAGGATATTTCCTCTACTCTAGGAATTGGGAAATATACTACATTAAAACAAAAAGGTGCGTTAACCGACGCATACGGGCATTTATAACACATGTAATAATAAGGTGACTACCAGTAATCACACTGAGTCTCTGAGTCCCTGGTATACAAATAAAATATATATAAACAAAACAGAAATAAAGAATGAATGAATGAATGAATGAATGTTTAACGACACCCCAGCACGAAAAATACATCGGCTATTGGGTGTCAAACTATGGTAATGCAAATAAATAAAGTGATGATTAACATCAATATAAAAATTCAAGGTTTAAACAAAAACAGTGTAAAGAACTGTGCAAAGATACAAATACAAATATCACAGAATTTTACGGACACCGAATTTTACTCTAAACTTCAATTTGTGCTGTATTGGCCATTCTCAAAGAGAATGTTACACCCCTGCACCACGGTGAGGTTACAGCACGCGCAGGGGAGAAATAAAGAATGTCAACACATTATCATAACGTTCAACTTCGGGACAGGGCATCAGCGATTACATTGGATGTGCCCTTGATATGTTCAATGGTAATTGGGTATTCTTGCAGAAGAAGGCTCCATCTCAAAACTCTCTGGTTGGAGGCTTTCATTAGGATGGTCCAGTCCGTCTTCGTCTTCTTGTAACAGCACAGCTCCAGCACCCACAGCTAGCTTGAACGGCATTCGGTAGTCTGGTGCTGCCATCACGGGAGACGAGTAGCGCCTCTGCTTGAGACGGTTGAATGACTTCTCGCATTCACCTGACCACTGGAACGTCGTTTCTTTCTTTTTCAGTGTCGCACGTTTCCAGGTTTTCTCCGATAGGCATGCTGTCGAATCGGTGTAGCGTTTGGTTCCAAGCGCACATCCTGGCTTAAGGTATTGGTAACCGTTGGAAGGTTCTGACAAATGAAAACATTGTCTTGTTTCAACGTAGTCAACTTTGCTCGCTGGGGGTTCAAGTCTGCTAGAATTTGGCCGTTGGCCAACTTGATCTCCGCAGTCTTGACGTCATCACAGGAAATTGAGTGTCTCTCAATTTGGACCGGTCTCTCTGGAACTATCGGCAGTCTGTCAAAATAACCTTTTAGCAAATTGATGTGACAATACCTACTTTTCCTAACCCTATCAGGAGTGTTTATCACATACCCTGTCTCATTAACTCGTTTGTGCACAACATAGGGCCCGAAATACCTGTTCTGCACAGAACCCCGTTTAATGGGAAGGTACAGCAGCACCTTATCCCCTGGTTTAAATTCCCGACTCCTAGTCTTCCTATCAAACTCTGATTTTATTTTGCTCTGAGCATGGCTCAGTTGCTTCCTAGCTAGTTCCCCTGCGTGTGCTGTAACCTCACCGTGGTGCAGGGGTGTAACATTCTCTTTGAGAATGGCCAATACAGCACAAAATTGAAGTTTTGAGTAAAATTCAGTGTCCGTAAAATTCTGTGATATTTGTGTTTTTGTACAGTTCTTTACACTGTTTTTGTTTAAACCTTGAATTTTTATATTGATGTTGATCATCACTTTATTTATTTGCATTACCATAGTTTGACACCCAATAGCCAATGTATTTTTCGTGCTGGGGTGTCGTTAAACATTCATTCATTCATTCATTCATTCCTAGCTAGTTCGGTCGCCGGCAACCTCCTATCTCTAACTCTCTTATTTATTAATACTCCCTTGTCCACAGTTAACAAGGTAGTGCGAACTGCCAACAATTTTGGATCAGCCCCCTGCTCTAGAATTAACTCTTGTCTATTACAAGGTAAATCCCCTCTATCAAACACAGCTGGTTCAATTCCCCCTTGCGGGAGATCAACAGGTTCCACCACATTTAATTTGTCAGTTGACTTATCTACCATTTTACTGATAACCTCATCCACTCCAATTTCATGGCTCACACACGTATCAGACAAATCACAAATATCCTCTAGGTCCCGTGCTAACCTACTAGCCATAGCCCTAGTCTTTACACACGCAGGATAACTAATCTCATCAACCTCACTCTCTCCTACTGGTAAAGGGCTGTCTTTAATTAACAACTGGTCACATTTCGGCTGACAACACTGACTAGTCAAATCATTACCCAACAAAACTCCTATGTTTTCAACAGGCAAGTCCTTCACAACACCCATAACGACTGGTCCCGTCACAAACTTCGAACACGAGAAAACCTTATGTAACCGGACAACCATTTTTTTCTCCAGTAACTGAGCTTAAAGCCAAACTTCGTCCTGTATCGGAATTTTCAATACCAGCTAAACACTTTTGCGTTATCAGACTCTGACTACACCCGGTATCTCTATAGATTGATATTGCCTTAGGACACAACTCTTGTTTCACATCACAAACCATACCAGTGGACACATACGGGTTTACTTTCTCTGCCATGGGACTGACCATTAACTCTCTCGCTAACGGAGCTGACCTCACTAAACCGACCACTTGCGCATTATCGCGTTTCCTTTTACAACAGTCCCTGATAAGATGGTTATCCTTTTTACAGTAACTGCAATGTGGACGAAAGGTTCGTGCATTGGCTGATAATGCAGGTCTATCCTTACTTTGCCCACCAGGTGCATTCCTTGCCTGACTAGCTGACCAACTAGATGACTCTCCCCGATAGTTACTTTCCCGGGAAAAACTTGGCTGAAATTTCTTCTTATCACCCTGTTGTAAAGAGGTACCCGGTACTGCCTGAGCTTTGTGTATTAACACGTAATCATCTGCCACTATGCCTGCCTCCTCTATCTTTTTGACATCACGATGAATACGTAAGCTAACTGGTAATCCATTTTTAATGTCCTGTAAGATCAACAACTCCCGTAACTCGGTATATGACTCTACCTGATGAGAAACAACCCATTTATCAAACATCCCTGCCTTCTTAGCCACAAACTCACTATGCGTTTTTGTCAACTCGCTATACCGTAAACGATAATCCTCAGGACGTAATTCATACGCCCTCAACACTGCCGCCTTAACTAGGTCGTACTGACTTGCTCGCTCATCACTCATTGAATTATAAGCTACACTAGCCTTCCCCTTAAACTTAGACATGGCTAACAATGTCCACTTAGACTGCGGACAATTTAGCTGCTTAGCGGCCCGTTCAAAAAGTTGGAAAAACATATCTACCTCCTGGTCATCAAATACAGGCACTGATCTATAAGCCTCCGACATGTTAAACCCATTTCCGGCTTCTCGTCTGACTTCTTCAGTATTCAACTTTAACTCATGTTCCACTTTTAATTTTTCTAACTGGAATTCTCTATCCCTATGTCTATCTTCTCTATCCCTCTCTTCTCTCTCTCTCTCCCTCTCTTCTCTTTCTCTCTCTCTCGCCCTCTCTTCTCTTTCTCTCTCTCTCTCTCTCTCTATCTAATGCACGTTCTTCTCTTTCTCTTCTCTTTCGTACTCAAGCTTTTTAAAAGCTAATTGTTGTTCCACACTTAACTCATTTATCTCTATCTCTGGAACAATCTCACTGTCTTCCATAACAGGCCTATCACCAAAAACTTCCTGGATAATAATTGTCTTTACATCACCTAAGGTTTTAGCTGATGTTAAATCAGTTTCTCGCTCACCCGCGATTTCAACTAACTCGGCCTTACGTGCTCGCTTAATCTCCACTACACTGAGCGTAGGCCTATCCAGCAAATTCTTATCCATGTTTAGATATGACGCACTTATTATTAATTAATTTTCCAGTGAACAACGTGCTACTTCCAGTAAATTTGTAAAATTAATTTATAAAGCCCCCATTTACAAACAATACTTTTTTAAATATGCATGTCCCGTTTCAGATCCGAGACGAGCGCCCCAATTTTCTTCTCCTGTCACGGGGATTCTATAATTCCCGTAACTGAATAAAACACGATTATCAAAATATCTCTCCTAACTGTATATCTATTAGATCTCTCTGTAACAGGCGGTTAAACCCTAGTATGGCTCGTCTAGGTATGATCAGAGATACGATCTTATATAAAGTATATATTATTATAGCACGTTAGTTCACTAGAAACACAACAAAACACAATACACTTTGGAATCTGTATTAACCTACGCTGACAAACGTACAGCCGTAGTAGTTAATTAATAACAACAATAATAACAACCCAGAACTGATCACTTAATTAGTTAATCTCTAGGTGTCTAGTTACACAATATGCGAATCACTTCACCGTGACACAACACCCACACGTGTGATAATTTAGAAACGCTTCCAGGGGAACTTAATTAATAAAGGAATTACAGCTCTATTCCTAACGGGTTAATTTTCAATTAACCCTAACTACTCATTCAGTAACCTTGTAACACAGAATTAATACTGGTACCTATCACAATAAAGACAATAACCTAGTTTACCTAGGTCTTCTAGGATGACTGGCTAAGCTTTATATTACCAATGAATCAATGAATGAATGTTTAACGACACCCCAGCACGAAAAATACATCGGCTATTGGGTGTCAAACTATGGTAATGCAAATAAATAAAGTGATGATCAATATCAATATAAAAATTCAAGGTTTAAAACAAAAACAGTGTAAAGAACTGTGGATAAATACAAATACAAATATCACAGAATTTTACGGATACTGAATTTTACGGATACTGAATTTTACTCTAAACTTCAATTTGTGCTGTATTGGCCATTCTCAAAGAGAATGTTACACCCCTGCACCACGGTGAGGTTACAGCACGCGCAGGGGTTATATTTTTAAAAGTTTTTTTAAGGGGTTTTCAAAAAAAAAAAATTTTTTTTCCAAAACCCGTGAAAAAGGGGGTTTTTTAATTTTTTAAAAAAAACCCAAAAAAGGGTTTAATTAAAAAAGGGGGTTTGGGAAAAAAACTTTCCCCCTTAAAACCCCCTGGAAAAAACCTTAAGGGAAAATTAAAAAAAAATTTTTTTTTTTTTTTTTTTTCCAAAGGTTTTTTTTTTCCCCCTTTAAAATTTTTTCCCCCTTTTTTTAAAAAAAACCCCGGGGGGGGGGCCCCCTTTGGAAACTTTCCTTTTTTTTTAATTTAAAAATTTTTCCACCCCCTTTAAATTTTTTTGGGGCCAAATTTTGGAAAATTTAAAAGGGAAAAAAATTTTTAAAAATTTTTAAAAAAAGGGGGAAAAAGGGGGCCAAAAAACCCCAAATTTTGGGGGTTTTTTAAAATTTTTCCCAAATTTTTGGGTTTTTTTTTTTTAAAGGGAATGGGGCCCCCCCAAATTTAAAAGGGCCCCCTTTTTAAAAACTTTTTGGAAATAAAAAAACCCCCCCCCAAGGAAAAAATTTTAAAAATTTGGAAAAACCATTTAAAAAAAAACCCTTTAAAATTTTAAAAAAGGGAAAAAAGTTTAAAAACCCTTTTTTTCCCCCTTCCCCCTTTTTGGGGTTTAAAACTCCCTTTAAATTAAAAGGGAATTTGGGGGGAAAGGGCCTTGGGGGCCCCCCCTTTTTTAAAAAATTAAATTTTTTTTTTTAAAACCGGCCTTGGCCCAAATTTTAAAAAAAACCCCCCCGGGGAATTTTTAATTTCCCCCCGGCCCCCCCCCCCCTTTTTTGGCCCCCCCGGTTTAAAAAACCCCCTAATTTCATTTCCCAAGGCCTTAAAATTTAAAAAAAACCGGCCAAAAATTTTTAAAATTTCCCCAATTTTAAAAAAAAACCCCACCCCCCCTTTTTTTTTGGGGGAAGGGAAACCCTTTTTTTTTTTTTTTTCCGGGTTTCCCCCCCCCCCCCTTTCCCCCAAAAAAAACCCCCCCCCCCCCCCCCTTTTTTAAAACCCCCCCAAAAAAATTTTTTCCTTCCCAAACCCCGGAAAAACCAAACCCTTTTTCCCAAAAAAAACCAAAAAAAAGGGTTTCCCTTTTTTTTTTCCCGTTTAAGCCTTCCCTTTGGTTTTTTTGGGGGGGAAAATTTTTGGGGTTTTTTTTTTTTTGGTTTTCCCCTTTTTTTGGGGTTTTAAAAAAACCCGGGCCCCCCCCATGGAAAAATTGGGGCCCCCCGGGGAAACCCAAAATTTTTAAATTTAAAGGTTTCCCCCTTTTTTGGTTCCCTTTTGGGGGGGGAAAAACCCCTTTAAAATTGGGGTTTTTTTTAAAATTTTTAAAATTTTTAAAAACCCCCCACCCCCGGGGGAAAAAAAAATTTTTTTGGATTTGGAAAAGGAAAAATTTTTAATGGGGTTGGGTTTTCCCCAAACCCTTTTTTTAACCCTTTTCCCCCCAACCCCCTGGGGGAAAACCCCGGGGGGAAATTTGGCCAAAAAAAAGGGGCGGAAACCCGGGTTTTTTTTTGGGAAAAAAAGGGTTTTTGGGAAAATTTTTAATTAACCCGAAAACTTTATTGGGAAAAAAATTTTTAAAAATTAAACCCAAAAAAATTTCCAAAATTTTTTAAAAAAAATTTTTGTTTTTTAAATTTTTTACAAAAAAAGGGGGGAAAAAAGGGGGAAAAAAAAAATTAAAATTTGGGTTTTCCCAAATTCCAAAAAAAAGCCTTTTTTTTTTTAAAAATTTTAAAAAAAAATTTTTTTTTTTAAAAAAATTTTTAAAAATTTTTAAAAAAGGTTAAAAAATTTGGAAAAATTTTTTAAAAACCGGCCCCCCTTGGTTTTTTTTTGGGGGGAAAAAAAATTTTTTTGGGATGGCCCTTTGGGGGCCCGGGTTGTTAAATTTTTTAAACCAAATTTAAAATTTGGGGTTTCAAAACCCCCCCCCCAAATTGGGGGGAAATTTTTGGGTTTTAAAAAGGGGGGACAGGGAAAGGTTTAATAAAAAAAAAAAAAAACCCCCCCAAAAAAAAGGTTTAAAAAACATTTTATTTCAAAAATTTTTTTTAAAAATAAAAAAAATTTTTTTTTTAAATTTGGGGGTTTTTTTTGGGGTTTTTTCCCCCCCCTTTTTTTTGGGTTTAAAAATTAAAAATTTGGGAAAAGGGGAAAGGGCCCCCCCCCAAAAAAGGGGGTTTTTTTTTTTTGGGGGCAAAAACCCCCGGGAATTTTCCAGGAATTTTCCCCCCCAAAAAAATTTTTTTTTTTGGGAAATTTTAAAAAATTTTTTTTAAAACCCTTTTTCCCTTTTTTAAAAAAATTTTAATTTTAGGTTGGGGTTAAAAAAATTTTGGTTTTTTTAAAAAATTTTTTTTGGGGGCCCAAAAGGGGAAAATTAAAAAAAAATTTGGCCCAAATCTTTTAAAAAAGGGTCCCCCTTTTTTTGGGGTTTTCCCAAAAAATTTAAATTCCATTTTAAGGAAAAAAAAAACCCCCGGGCCAAAATTTTTTCCCAAAATTAAAAAGGGAAAAAAAATTAAAATTTTTCAAAAAATTTTTCAAAAAAAAAAAACCTGTTAAAACCCTTTTAAAAATTTAAAATTTTTCCAAAAGGAATTAAAAATTGGAATTCCCCAAATTTAAAAAAATTAAAAATTTTAAAAAAAACCCCGTTCCCAAAAAATTTTTTTTGGGGAAAAAACAAACCCCGGGGGCCCAGCCAAAAAACCCCAAAGTTTACAAAGGTTAAAAAAAAAATTTTTTGCAAAATCCAAAAATTTTTAAAAAATTTTGGAATTTAAAATTTGGGGCCCTTGGGGGAATAAGTTTTCCCGGGAAAAAAGGGGGCCCAAAAATTTTTTTAACCCCCCCAAACCCAAAAAATTTTTTATTTTTTAAAAAAAAACCCCCAAAAAATTTTAAAACAATTTTTGGGGAAAAAATTTAAATTTTTTACGCATTCGGTTTCGCATCAAATAACTTCATATTTTTATTATCAAACACCGCATTGTGTGCAGGATGTTTGGCATTGATTTAATCTTTGTAGCATACTGCAGAGAAAGCTTTGCACGTCTAGCACCCAAACTAGGTTCGTGTGCATCGACGTACAAGCTCTCCACAGGAGATGTTTTGAAAGCACCAAGACAAAGCCTAAGTCCCTGGTTGTGTATAGGATCTAGCATTTGCAAGTAAGACTTACGTGCTGACCCATACACAATGCACCCATAATCAAGTTTAGACCGAACTAAAGATCTATAAAGTCGGAGCATAACCTTTCGATCTGCTCCCCATTCAGTCTTACCAATAACCTTTAAGATATTGAGGGCCTTTTAAGCCCTTCTTTTTTACATACTGTAAATGAGGAACAAAAGATAGCCTCCTGTCAAAAATAACCCCCAGAAATTTGGTCTCCTCCACAACTGGAACCGGAGTTTTGTCCAGAAACAGCTGTGGATCTAAATGGTGACCTCTTTTCTGGCAGATATGCATACAGACTGTTTTTGACTTTGAGAATCGAAATCCATTGTCAGTTGCCCATTGTTTGAAGTTTATTCATTCAAGGGTGGGGGGTCACAAAGCTGCAACTGACGTTCAATGATACTCATACTGGACGACCTGTAGCAAATCTGAAAATCGTCCACATATAACGAGCTATCAATGCCAGGTTTTAAACACTGGATGATGCTGTTAATTTTCACGGAAAATAAAGTTACTGACAGGATGCTACCTTGAGGCACACCCATCTCTTGGGAGTGAGAATCGAATAACGTAGATCCCACTCGTACCTTGAAAGACCTATTCTGTAAGAAATTTGAGATAAAGCCAGGCATACGGCCTCTTAGGCCCATGCCATGGAGGTCTTTCAAAATCCCATACTTCCACGTGGTATCATAAGCTTTCTCGAGGTCAAAAAAGACCGATACCAAATGCTGGTTATGGATAAAAGCATCCCTACAGAACGTTTCAAATCTAACAAGATGATCGACCGTGCTACGTCTAGGCCTGAACCCACATTGCACGTTAGTAAGCAATTTGTGGGACTCAAGATACCAGACAAGTCTACGGTTGATCATTCTTTCCATGGTTTTACAAATGCAACTTGTCAAAGCAATAGGCCGATAACTGTGGAGTGCGATTATCTCAAGCCGACAAGAAATCATATATTTGGCAACAGAAATGTTTTCAAATCGTTTAAATTCCATCCAATGTTAATTGTAAAGTTTTTAAAACACTGACTTCTATATTGTATTATACTCCCCCCCCCCCCCCCCCCCCCCCCACACACACACACACTGTGGTTTTACATAGGTATATGTAAATAATATGTTCATATACTTACCATTTGTGACACCCAATAGCCGATATGTATTTTTGTGCTGGGGTGTCGTTAAAGAAACATTCATTCATTCATTGAACATTTCATGTCCTGGGAAATTTATAAAATGTCCTAGAAAAGTCCTGGAAATGTCCTTGAATTTTTAAAAACATTTTCAAACGTAAGAACCCTGCTTGTGGACTGTCACTGGATCTTGGAGAAATGTGTAATTCTCTCTCTCGCTCTCTCTCTCTCTCTCTCTCTCTCTCTCTCTCTCTCTCTCTCTCTCTCTCTCTCTCTCTCTCTCTCTCTCTCTCAGGACATCTAACAGTTATTCAATGTAAGTGGGGGTCACCGACTCATAATTGGAGGAATGTGTAATCATCTCTCTTTCTCTCAGTCCAGCTAACAGTTGCTGTCTCCTCCTTCTGCCTGCCTGCATGGATTGTGCGAATGATGCTGGTGCCTGGTGTTCTGATACTGGAGGTTGTCTGGTAATTGGCGCTTGGAAACTTCTTGGTGCTTCCTGTGGTTCCTTGTTATTTATTCCTGTCTAAAAGAAACAATGTTTTCATTAACAGTAATGTTATAATACCATTAACTATGCAGAAAACAAAAGAAAGTTTTTTTATTTTTAAAATGCAGCAAACACATTTATTTACAGTTATATTGGAATCCGACATATAGTTAAGAAGCTCATATCAAGAGAGAGGAAACCTGCTGCTACTGCTACATGTGCTACTCTTACTGCATAGCAACAAGGGATCTTTTATATGTATCATCCCATAGACAGATAGTACATGTCACGTCCTGTGTTACACCATACAAGACTACATACTATTACTATGCTTATTATTTAAAAACTTACCTTGCTCGATGCGAACCATTTCTTTGTGCCCCTGCGTGTGCTGTAACCTCACCGTGGTGCAGGGGTGTAACATTCTCTTTGAGAATGGCCAATACAGCACAAAATTGAAGTTTTGAGTAAAATTCAGTATCCGTAAAATTCTGTGATATTTGTGTTTTTGCACAGTTCTTTACACTGTTTTTGTTTTAAGTCTTGAATTTTTATATTGATGTTGATCATCACTTTATTTATTTGCATTACCATAGTTTGACACCCAATAGCCGATGTATTTTTCGTGCTGGGGTGTCGTTAAACATTCATTCATTCATTCATTCATTCATTTCTCTGTGCAGTTTAACGTCTTCCTCGTCAATTATTTGCAGACCTTTGAAAGCCTCTGCACTGAAGCTTAACTCTCCCCCCCCCCCCCCCCCCCCGTTTTTTTGGTACTTGTTTATATGAACATAAACACATTCGTTCTCGCGCCAGGTACTAATTTTCACATGGTCATTGTAACTGAAGAATATTTTGGAATTATTCATTTTAAAAAGTTTAAACAGACTGAATATTTTTTGCGAAGTAACACATACTTCCCTGTCGCCTTCTTTTAATAAAACGTGAATAAAGTACAATATCATTGGTAGATAACCCTTAGCCAATCAAATTTACCCGTAAACAGCTTTCTTCTGACTTGCTACAGTGTGAGTGGTCAACAACGTGAGTTCTGGTGACTTTCCTTCTGATTGGAGGAAGGCTATTATAATTCCTATTCCAAAGACTGGCAAGGATCCTACTGACCCTACCAGTTACCGCCCCATCGCTCTCACAAGCTGCATCTGCAAAACTATGGAACGAATGATCAATCGTAGACTTGTCTGGTTTCTCGAGTCCCACAAATTGCTTACTAACGTGCAATGTGGGTTCAGATCCAGTCGAGGTACGGTTGATCATCTCGTTCGATTTGAAACGTTTTGTCGCGAGGCCTTCGTCAATAATCAACACCTGGTTTCAGTGTTCTTTGATTTGGAAAAGGCCTACGATACCACATGGAAGTATGGGATTTTAAAAGACCTCCATGGCATGGGCCTAAGAGGTCTTCTTCCAAATTTTATTTCTAACTTATTAAAAGATAGAATTTTTAAAGTTCGAGTGGGATCCACGTTTTCAGATTCCCACTCACAAGACATGGGGGTGCCCCAAGGTAGTATCCTGTCGGTTACCCCATTCTTAATTAAAATTAACAGCATCGCCCAGTGTTTAAAACCTGATGTCGATTGCTCACTATACATTGACGATTTTCAGATTTGTTACAGGTCGTCCAATATGAGTATCATTGAGCGTCAGTTGCAGCTTTGTTTGAATAAGCTTCAACAATGGACAACTGACAATGGCTTGCTCACTATACGTTGACGATTTTCAGATTTGTTACAGGTCGTCCAATATGAGTATCATTGAGCGTCAGTTGCAGCTTTGTTTGAATAAGCTTCAACAATGGACAACTGACAATGGCTTTCGATTCTCAAAGTCAAAAACGGTCTGTATGCACTTCTACCAGAAAAGAGGTCACCACCTAGACAGACTCTCAGCTGTTTCTGGACAAAAGCCCGATTCCCGTGGTCGAGGAGACCAAATTCCTGGGAATTATATTTGACAGGAAGCTATCTTTCATACCCCATTTAAAATATGTTAAAAAGAAAGGGCTAAAGGCCCTAAATATTCTCAAAGTTATTGCCAGCACAGAGTGGGGAGCAAACCGTAAGGTTATGCTCCAACTGTATCGATCTTTGATTAGATCTAAACTAGATTACGGCCCTATTGTGTATGGGTCGGCACGCAAGACTTACTTGCAGATGCTTGATCCCATACACAACCAGGGACTTAGGCTTTGTCTTGGTGCTTTCAGAACATCTCCTGTGGAAAGTTTGTACGTCGATGCACACGAACTAGTTTGGGTGCTAGACGTGCAAAGCTGTCTCTGCAGTATGCTACCAAGATAAAGTGAATGCCAAAACACCCCACCCATAACGCTATCTTTGACAACCGATTTATGAAGTTGTTGGATGCGAAGCCAAATGCAATCTGCACGTTTGGTCTTCGCATTAGGCAGCTTTTATATGCTTCTAACATTGATCTTTCAGACATTTTGGAAACACCTTCTTCATATTTTGTTTTGCCACCTTGGTGCATAAAAAACCCCTAAAATTGTGTTGAATCTCGTGCATCTAAAGAAAAAGATCGCACGGATCCAATTATTTATAACCAATATTTTATGGAAATAAAAGAGAAATACTGTGACTACATCCCTATTTACACGGATGGGTCACGGGATGGGAATTCTGTGGCTTGTGCCACAGTTTTTCCCATCAGACAAAATAATCTCTATGAGATTGCCTGATTTGGCATCTATATTTAGTGCCGAAACTTGGGCAATTATTAAAGCCCTAGAGGAAATCAAAAACTCTAGCTCCTCTAAATTTATAATCTATACCGACTCACTTTCTTTCGTGTCTCCAGTCTTTACAATGTATGAAGCTGGAACATCCCTTAATTGGGATGCTGATACGAAAGTGTGTCTTTTTATCTATTAACAATAAGAATATTGTGTTTTGTTGGGTACCCAGCCATGTTGGCATCAGAGGCAGATTGTGCTGTCAAGTCTGCTTTGACTTTGCCACGTGCCAATGCTGGTATTCCCTATAGTGATCTCAAACATCACGTAAATAATTATATCTTTTGTACTTGGCAAGATGATTGGAACGGTGCGGTCGCGAACAAGCTTCATTCTGTTAAGCCAGTCCTGAGAGAGTGGCAGTCCTCCTATAGGCGGTGCAGAAGGGATGAAATAGTATTGTGTCGTGCTCGCATCGGACATACGTACATTACCCATTCATTTATTCTCAAGAAGGATCCTCCACCTCAGTGTGCACTGACGGTGCACCATATTTTGGTGGAGTGTAATCATCTGATACAGACTAGAAAGGACATATTCGAAGCAAGGGATGTGGTGGAATCCTTTAGATTCCACCCTGAACTTGTACTAAAGTTTTTAAAAGAAACTGGATTTTATTCCAAATTTATATTTACTTTTGTGTAATATTTGATTTGTAACATGAATTTTACCTTTATAACAAATTTACACTGGAGACTTAACATTTAAAATTTCATGTACCACCGCACAGCTCTATACACTGTTTTTAACCTAACCTTTTATTTTTACCATTGTATGACACTCAATAGCCATTGTATTATTTGTGCTGGGGTGTCGTTAAACATCCATTCAATTCAACATTTTGTTTTCTTAAAGGGACATTCCTGAGTTTGATGCACTTTTAAAGATGTTATTGATTAACAGAGACTTTTTAACGAGACTTTTTAACGATTGTAATTACATATCAAATATATTTTTCTGCCTAAAATATTAGTGGCTGTATATTAAACGTGTTTCTGATCATTCTAATATTGGTACTAGGTTAAATTTCATCTTATTTCCTAAAATGTAGTTTTTTCGTACGTACGTACGAAATTATTTGAAGACAACATCTAGTTTGGGCTTCTTACAAATATTAAGACGACCAGAAACACATTGAATATACAGACGCTGATATCCTAAACAAGAAAATATATTTAATATGTAAGTTTAGTCGGAAACATCTTACAATGCAGCAAACTCGGGAATGTCCCTTTAAACTCCTATTTACTCATAAACCATTTTCCCACATCTTGAGTGGTAAACAACTTGTTGACATTTTTTTTTTAAAACCCTGATATTTGTTAAAAATAAAATTTGTTCTTTGCTTCAGCTATCCTATCGTTTGAATTAGTTTTTCTTTTGATATAAGCATGCCTGTGCTGGAGTTAGCAGGTTTATGTTGACTATAGATGTTCATATTTCAGCGATCGTGTACATTTCAATAAAATGCGGAATTCAGCGTGTTTTCGAAAGTACATTTCGGATTCATTACTTATAATTCGAAACAAATATTCTGCTTTATATACATTGCAAAACAAGACCATTTTTAAGAAATTCCATAGAAACAGCAGACTTCTAGGCGCCTTACAGTTTTAAATTTCTGTTTAAGCAAGATAACGATGTTTAAATAACATGTATAAAATTTAAAAGACTGGATTAGCCATTTGAATGTTCATTTTGAGTTCAGTTTTATAAGAAGAATACTAATGTAGCTCGGTCTGCTCCGTCTTTTTTAAAAAGCAAATTTCCGTTTATTTATAGAAATAAGATTTTAATGATTGAAATTTAAAAAAACAAATTTAAATTTCATATTTGAACCCCAATGTAAGACTTATCTAAAACACTTATGTACTTAGTTTAAACAGTTTTAGTTATATTTATTAATTTCAGAACTAGCATTACTACTATATGCTAACTACATACATTGTTAATTTGATATAGTATACATAAAGGGAAGAAATCCATGACCTCCCTAGTTACTCTTACAAATTATAGTTTTATGTACTTATCATATAGACAGAGGGAGTACTAATTGAGTTCCTACAATAAACTTAAATATTTTATTGAACTACAAATTCGCAAAATACGAATATGTTCAAACAAACTCAAAATACAAAAACAAAAGAGTTACTATTGGTGTTAAAGATGAATTACACTTTCTAATACAACCTTGCGGTTTCACAAATGGAAATATTATTCCACAAACTTAATTAAACTAATTTCATATTTATTGTACGATATGGAAATTGACCAGACCTTATAGTATTAATAAGAGTAATTTGACATCAGTAGTACATTTTGTACGTAGCGGGGACAACAATGGGAATACAATGGATACGCCTCCAATACACTGGATATGCACACTCCAGTACAATGGAGACGTCCCCTATTGTTCTCTCTTAGTACAATGAAGACATCCCCTATTGTTCTTTCTTAGTATAATGGTGACGTCTCTCATTGTTGACATATTACAATAGATATGCATCTATTGTTCGGTGGTACAGTAGGTGACACGCGTCTGTTCTTAGGTTTGACCGAGTTTCTGAGTTTTATTATAGTCTCTACGAAATAGATAGATAGGAGACCGGGTTACTTTTGTTGAAGCGTGTAACGAGGACAATGGGTACAATGACCTCCTTTGAAAAGCGGGTGTTTTCAAAGGTGTTATTTAGAGATATATGTTGAAATACTCTTTTGACTAGCAAACCAGTTGAAACCAGTTTCATTTGTTAGCATTATCCAATCACAACTTGTCTTTTAACGAATGCATTTGAATATGTGTTATAAGATAAAGAAAAGTGTATTTTTAATCATTATCTGTAACAATTGCGTTAGAAGATGGCCTCAGACTAGAGTTCCCCTGCGTGTGCTGTAACCTCACCGTGGTGCAGGGGTGTAACATTCTCTTTGAGAATGGCCAATACAGCACAAATCCCCTTTTGGGGCACCTTGTTGGCCGTGAGGTGCATCCCGTAATGCTGGATGATGGGATCCTGGTGGTTGAGTTGGGGGCATATCTGCGGGTATGTTTTCTGGCAACACACCACTTTGGCCTGGAGTTCAGCCAGACGGGTGGTCAGGAAGGCCCGACCTGATTAATCGGCTGGTCATGCCAAGCTCTAGAGCAAACAACCTTTGTTTTGTTTATATAGCCAAGAAAAAACATTGTTTTAATTACCTTTTGTATTTGTTGCTCTTAGTGCGGTGGCTAGGGTCAATCAGGTGATTAATTTTTTCTTGCCTGAGTATATCAACCATGTATCCCTGGCATGAGTGCCTGCTGGTTATCCGCAGCATCATGTCCCCTTGTTGGACTCCGTGGTGGGTGGGGGCATGGTTGATGAACCATTTGATTTCTAATATGGATATTAACCAATCTCAATCTTTTGATGGGACCCTGAAAAGGGTCCACACCGAAGTTTCAGATTCTTCATCATCTGATGAAGAATCTAAGTCTTTGAATGTTAAGAAATCCAAAGTGATTTCTTTGAAAACCTGGCCAAGGTTTCTCGTCATCGGTTCTTCCGATGAAGGGGCCTTGAAAAAAACTGTCGCCCTTTGCAATTCAGAAAGGGCTCGAAGGCTTGGCCGGAGAGCCCAAAACTGTCAAGAAATTGAGGAATGGCTCATTGTTGGTTGAATGTTCAACAGAGAGTCATTCCAGAAATCTTCTTAAATCTAAAATGATATGCAACATTTCTATCATTGTGAGTCCTCACGCTACTCTAAATTCATCTAAAGGAGTAGTTCGATCTCGGGATTTGGAAGGAGTTAGTGAGGATGAGATTTGCGAAAATCTCTCTTCACAAGGGGTTACATCAGTCAAGCGGATTAAGGTTCGTCGGAATAATGAACTTGTGCCGACAAACACCTTGATCCTGTCATTCAATGTGCCTACACTTCCATCTTCAGTTAAAGCAGGTTACCTGAATATACCAGTTGTACCTTACATCCCCAACCCTTTACGGTGTTTCAAATGTCAAAAGTTTGGACACGGACAGAATACATGTCGCAACAGATTGACATGTGCTCGTTGTGGTCAGTTTGACCATGATAGCAAGACATGTCAGAATGATATGATATGTACCAATTGTAAAGGGAAACACTTTGCGTACTCGCGAGAGTGCCCAAAGTGGAAAGTGGAAAAACAGGTGCAGCAGGTCAAGGTAGAAAAGCGCCTGACTTTCATTGATGCTAGAAAACTTGTAGAGTCTTCGACAAATGTGGTATTAGGTAAATCATATGCCACGGCTGTCAAGGTTTCTACAACGAGTATAGCTACTCAAACTGATTTAACTTGGCCCAACAGTGAGGATACATTTAAGAAGATTTCTCATCCAAAAAGATGTCAAAAAACAAACTGTTCATAAACAAGTTTCAACATCTACTCAAGTGTCTTTGGATTCTAGGAATCCATCAAGAGGCTCATCGCCTGGGGAGCCAGGTCCCAGTAAGCCTCCGTCAAGAAAAGACACCAAAAAGCAGCATAAGGATTCTTCTTCAGGACGACTGAAGAAAGCTGAAAAAACGTTGGTTTCGACCAACAATCCATTTGAAGCTTTGGCTGATGTGGATGATCAAATGGATATAGTGCCAGATGACCGTCCACAACCCACAGAGATCTCATAAGCCAAAGATAACTCCTGTACTTCCCCCTAATGACTAATTCAGTCATTCAGTGGAACTGCCGTGGGCTTAGGCCCAATTTTGATGAATTAAGTCTTTTAATTCAAAAACATAATCCTCTTGCAGTGTGTCTTCAGGAAACGTTCTTGAAGGACACTGATCATATTACCATGAGAGGATTTAACCTCTATCATAAGTTTCATGCAACTGAAAATAGAGCATCTGGGGGTGTTTCCATTCTTGTTAATAAAAACATTCCTCAGAGTATAGTAGCTTTAACTACAAATTTACAAGCTGTGGCTGTAAAGGTCACGGCTCATAAAACTATAACTCTGTGTTCAGTTTATTTACCTCCTCGAAACCATTTTAATTTTAATTCTAGAGATCTTCAAGATCTCATTAACCAGCTTCCTACTCCCTTTATTATTATGGGAGATTTTAATGGTCACCACACTTTGTGGGGATGCGAGGATATCAATATTAGAGGTAAACAATTGGAAGACTTAATTCTCAAAAACGACTTACTTTTATTTAATGATAAAAGTCGTACATATTTTCATTCTGCAAGTGGATCTTTCACTTCCATAGATTTAACTCTTTGTAGTCCATCACTTTTTCTTGATTTCTCCTGGAAAGTTGGTTCAGACCTTTGTGGTAGTGACCACTTTCCCATTATTTTGGAGAATGATGGACCACCATCACTTGAAAGGGTTCAAAGGTGGAAGTTGGCGAAGGCAAATTGGGGTCAGTTTCAGCATCTGTGCAGCACTCGTCTGCAACAATTTGCCATTACTGATGCTGATGATCCCATGTCTTTGTTCACTTCCATCTTGAAGGACATTGCAGATGAAACTATTCCTAAGACTTCGGCAGTACCAAAGCGTTTCAATAAGCCATGGTATAATGATACGTGCAAAAATGCATTCAAACAGCGAAACAGGTTGCTTGAGCGGTTCAAACGTGAACCTACATCAGACAACCTGGATGCATTTCGTATTGCTAGGGCTAAGGCTCGCAGAGAGATTAGACAGAGTAAGAAAACATCTTGGAGAACTTTTGTCTCCAAGTTAAATTCACAAACATCAGTAAAATCTGTATGGAATAGGATCCGTAAAATCAAAGGTAAAGAATCCAGTAATACAGTTCATCATTTGTCTGTCAATGATACGGATGTCACGTCTCATCGTGACATTGCTAATGCATTGGCAGACAACTTTTCTCATAACTCATCTTCTGCTTTCAGTACAGATGCTTTTACATCTGTCAGAACTAAAGCTGAAAAGCAGTCCATTAATTTTTCATCTGAAAATGCTGAAGTGTACAACATGCGTTTCTCTATGGAGGAATTGCAGGATGCTCTTCGTGGAGCCCGTGATACTTCAGTAGGTCCAGATGAAATTCATTATCAGTTATTAAAACATTTACCTGAATCATCTTTGATGGTTCTTTTGAATGTTTTTAATAACATTTGGATTTCTGGTGACTTTCCTTCTGATTGGAGGAAAGCTATTATCATTCCTATTCCCAAGCCTGGTAAGGATCCAACCAATCCTACTAGTTATCGCCCTATCGCTTTGACAAGTTGCATTTGTAAAACCATGGAACGCATGATCAATCGTAGACTTGTCTGGTATCTTGAATCTCACAAATTGCTCACTAACGTGCAATGTGGGTTCAGATCTAGACGTAGCACGGTTGATCATCTTCTTAGATTTGAAACGTTTTGTAGGGAAGCTTTCATCCATAATCAGCACTTGGTTTCAGTGTTTTTTGATTTGGAGAAAGCTTACGACACCACGTGGAAGTATGGGATTTTAAACGACCTCCATGGCAATGGCTTAAGAGGTCGACTTCCAGTTTTATATCTCAGTTTTTTAAGAGATAGATCTTTTAAAGTCCGGGTGGGGTCGACTTTGTCCGACATTCACCCACAGGAGATGGGTGTGCCTCAAGGTAGTATCCTGTCTGTAACTCTATTTTCTGTGAAAATTAACAGCATCACCCAGTGTTTAACACCTGGTGTCGATTGCTCGTTATATGTCGATGATTTTCAGATTTCCTATAGATCGTCCAATATGAGTATCATTGAACGTAAGTTGCAGCTTTGTTTGAATAAACTTCATCAATGGGCAACTGACAATGGCTTTAGATTCTCAAAGGCAAAAACGGTTTGTATGCATATCTGCCAGAAAAGAGGTCTTCACTTAGATCCACAGTTGTTTTTGGACAAAAATCCAATTCCAGTTGTGGAGGAGACTAAATTTCTGGGGGTTATATTTGACAGGAAGCTATCTTTTGTGCCCCATCTTAAATATGTTAAAAAGAAGGGCTTAAAAGCTCTCAATATTTTAAAAGTTATTGGTAATACGGAATGGGGAGCAGACCGCAAGGTTATGCTCCGTCTGTATAGATCTCTTGTGAGGTCTAAACTTGATTATGGATGCATTGTGTATGGGTCGGCACGCAAGTCCTACTTGCAGATGCTAGATCCTATACACAATCAGGGACTTAGGCTTTGTCTTGGTGCGTTTAGAACATCACCTGTAGAGAGCTTGTACGTTGATGCACATGAACCCTGTTTGGGTGCTAGACGTGCAAAGCTTTCTCTGCAGTATGCTGCCAAGATTAAATCTTTACCAACACATCCAGCTCATGATGCTGTGTTTGACAACAAATATATGAAGTTGTTTGATGCAAGGCTAAATGCTATTCGTACATTTGGTCTTCGCATTAAGCGTTTTTTGTCGCTTTCCAACATTGATTTAACTGACACTTTGGAAACTCCTTCATATTTTGTTTTACCACCATGGTGTATTACACCACCTAAAATTGTGTTTCATCTGGCGCATCTGAAGAAAGATCGTACAGATGCTGTAGTTTATAAACAATTGTTCATGGAAATTCAGGACAAGTACCGTGATTACATTCCTGTGTATACAGATGGATCACGGGATGGGAATTCTGTGGCTTGTGCTACAGTTTTTTTCCATCAGACACAATACTTTCCATGCGACTACCTGACTCAGCATCGATCTTTAGTGCTGAAGTTTGGGCAGTCATTAAAGCCTTAGAAGAAATAAAGGATTCTAGTGCATCCAAATTTATTATTTTTACTGACTCACTTTCTTGTCTCCAAGCTTTACGTAATATGAAGCTGGACCATCCCTTAATTGGGATGGTGATACGAAAGTGTGTCTTTTTATCTATTGGTAATAAAGACATTGTATTTTGTTGGGTACCCAGCCATGTTTGCATCAGGGGTAATGAAAGGCAGATTTAGCTGCCAAGTCTGCTTTGGATTTGCCTCATGCCAGGGTTGGTGTACCGTATACTGATTTTAAATATGGTATTAACAAATTTATTTTTTCGATTTGGCAACGTGATTGGGACGGTGAGGTTGCGAACAAGCCAGTCTTGGGAGAGTGGCAGTCCTCCTATAGACGGTGCAGGAAGGATGAAATAGTCTTGTGTCGTGCCCGCATCGGTCACACTTACTTAACCCATTCATTTATCTTGAAGAAAGATCCTCCACCTCAGTGTGAGCACTGCCAGTGTCTTCTGACTGTGCGACACATTTTGGTGGAGTGTAAGCAGTTGTCAGAAACTCGAAAAGATATATTTGGACAAAGAAATGTGATGGAATCATTTCGATTCCATCCAGAACTTTTATTGCAGTTTTTACGAGATACTGAATTTTATTCTAAATTTTAATTATATCTATCTGTGATATTTGTACTTTTACACAGTCCTTTACACTGTGTTTTTATTTAATTGTTGAATTTTTATATTGATGATGATCATCACCCTTTTCTTGCATTTTACCATAGTTTGACACCCAATAGCCGATGTATTTTTCGTGCTGGGGTGTCGTTAAACATTCATTCATTCATTCATTCATTCAGACTAGAGTTATCGACCCATTTGGTTGTCCAAAATACGGAAACTAATGCGAGAAAATATAGTTTTCTTGTGATGTGATTAATGGCTGGGGAGCTGCTTAGTATACTGGATTGTTGCACTGGGTTTGACAGGTAAGAGGATGCAGTTAGTGAATATGTGCACTTGGTTTACACTGGATACTGCATAATGTCCCCCAGAGCACATTGAAGTCATGCAAAATTTGTGTAAAATGCAGAGAAATGGGTGTGATTCGGTCCCTTAGCCCACGTGTGTTTGTTTACATTGATATAACGCGGAAAAGAGCTGGACAACAGATGTCGTCCTTTCGAGTGTTCAATGGGCCCAGGCAGGTAATGTTTCCCGTGAAATGCTAATGGCCTGGTGAAATTAATAAAAGTGCTACAGCCACTGGGGCTACATGAGAATACATAGTGAAATTAATTGTGGTCTGAGGCCTGATATAGTAGGATGTTTGACACAGGGTGACTATGCCAGTTACAGCACTCAAAATGTACATGATAATTGTGCAGATAGGTGGAAATCTGAAAGTTATCAGTTTGGGTGATGAATATTTTATTTCTTTAAATTAAATTAAATTTTATTATATTTATATTTTGAAATTTGTAATTTCACAAATTATAACATGATTTGACCTGCATTGTACCAGTATCAGGTCATAGGTCATTCTTTTCAATCAGAATGTATCCCTGCACCCTGTGAGGGCCTCACTTTGAGTAATTGAGCTAATCGAATAAGTGAAAATGGAGGGTTTTTTTCAAAATGTGATCCTGGGACAAATGGTGAATGTATAATGTGGAATGGGCCTCCCAGACCAAATGGATATGGTGCTATTAAGTTCAAATCACCAATCACAGGCCAGTATCGTACAGTAAATGCTCACAGATTAAGTTTCATGGTCTTTAATAAGGAGATGGACCTAGATGGCAGTGACATCAGTCACCTGTGCCATAACCGTCTTTGTATGTTTAAAGATCACTTATCTGCTGAGCCACATGCAATTAACAGCTCGCGCATACAATGTGTGAACCGGGATGTCTGTCAGGGACATGGACAATACCCTCCCTGCCTCTTGCATCTCAGAATGCATAACATATAAGAATGTAAAACAATAACAAAGTTTAATCACATATAAATATCACATATAAATATCACATGATACATTTATTCACATTACCATTTTTTATTGTTTAAAGTCAAGTCTTCAGTGTCTAGGGTTCATGTCCACAGCAGAAATGCTATCATGCAAACTGATAGTTCCTATATTATATGTGACAAAAATTACTTTGAATAACTGTGGTCACAGGAGTTGTCTGTTCTTTGACTGTCAATATCTAATAATCCTTTCTTGTAGTCAGCTTGTTGATCTCTGTGCAAATGTTTATATCGTAAGTGATCTCTAATTTTACTTCCTTGCTGGACTAAGTGACTTTTAATCACCTGTGGATTGTTTTGATATCTTTTTTGATAGTCCGACTCTTTGTCCATCTGACGCAGTGAACGCCTCACCCGAGCTGACAGTTCGATGCCACAGTACTTGCACTTTTCTATCATCGATGTTCCCGGGGCGTTGTTCAGCCTGTGGATGGTGGATGCAGCTCTCCCAGTCATCGTTCGTGAATAGTTCACATTCTTAGGTAAGGAAACACTGAGAGAACGGTTCGCAGCCTCACATTTCTGTGTGTCTGTATACAGTTTCATTTGCTCTACAGCTGAAATACTTAGTTTAATCTTCAGAAGTTCCAGTACTAACATTTTGTCATTTTCATTCATATTCAGCTCTGTGATTCTGTGTGTACCCAGGAACATGGATCGGTGCCACCAGTTGTTCGTTATTCCTCCACTGCAGACGACCGAGTATCGCGAACACTGAACAGTCACCACCGTAGCACGAAAGTGTCGATTGCAGGACCTTTGGTAAGTTTCGTTTCAGTACACCGATATTACCAGTGTGTAGTTTCATCAGTTCTTTAAGAATTAAACTGAACCTTGCTTTCATATCCTGGCTGAATACCTTCTGTGCTTCACGCTTTTGTTCACGGGTGGACCCAGTAAACATGTCGGGACTGAAGTTAGCTTTGTAACACTTACGAAACTGACTCTGACCTAAGTGGGTTGGATCAGCTAGCCGCTGCACTTTCCACATTGGATGTAGAAGTTTCAAAGCACTATCAACTCCAGCAGATGATCTGGAATCTCCATCTGTTGTGACGTATTTTATGAGAATACCTTGTAGAGCCAAGTCTGTTCCGATATCTTTTCCCATCTCGTATTCCGACAGCGGAGCAAATGGCGGCAAGTTTGCTGTGCAGTCAGAATGACCACCGGGACACGTCACATGAATACCTTTGTTTCTTAACCAGGCTCCGGTCCAACAAAGTTTATTCTGGAAGCAGGCACTTACAATGAATTTTCTTTCAGTCATTGTTTCACACGCAAGTCCTATAGCTTGTGATGCATTCTGGCCCGGTTTCTTCCGACTTGTTATTGTCGTGGAGTTGTATCTCCCATCCATGGCTATGTTAATTTCATCATGTTCATTTCCACGTTTCATGTTAATGTCTTTCAGTAGCTCAACTTTTTGTGCCATATCTTTTTCATTTAGATCTGTTACAGCCGTTGATACCTTGTATGATGTTCTCTGTATGCTGCTCCGACACGGCGGTGGAATGTCCATGCCTGCCAATAGCACTCTCGCTCTCGTATTGCCGACGGGAGTATCTTGGAGACCGATAGCAAGACCCACATTAGTTTTTGCTGCATTTGGGCCAGGTTTATTTGTCTTCACCTCATTGTACAATTTGCTTTCAGGAGCAGTGAAGTTACAATTCACACAGTGTAGTGTGACTTTCCAACACAGACCCCACTTAACCTCTTTTAATATTTGCATTTCAGGCTCGTCGCCCTCAGGGGAAGCTGTTGAGTGGTATCTGAAAGCTGCATTCCATGCATCTATCATTCTGTCATTGTCCATTATTCTCATGCCTTCTTTGTCTTTACACTGTTGTTCTTCTTTCATTTCAGACGCAGTACATGTACTCGTAATGGGACGTAGCAGGCGGACTGGCTGTGACGCACCTTCGCAATCTGGAGTGGATATGGTGGCTGAAGTGGAACTCGACTTCGTGACCAAGGCAAACTCGTCTATATTCATCCGGACTACTGGTCGCAACTTCTCAGTGTGAGATTCTGGACTTGCATGTTCATGCAGCAGAGTTGCACCCTTATTCCAAGGTGCATGTCCCTTCTTGAACTGTGTCTTTCGTCTTGTGTTGCCTTCCATGGATGTGACTCGTAATGTATAAAACAGTGAAATACTTATTGTGGTATGCATGTCCACCCTTATATATATGTTCATCTGTGATGTCACTTTCAGTTCTGATGCATTAAAAGATTTCAGTGCAGTGGCAGTTGACAGCTTTTTTTTGTTCACTGTGTATTCGGTACTGCATCTTTGCAGACTGGTGCCCTGTCCTCTTCATTCAGGTGTGACCTGTTACGGTGTGCAGACACCTTGCTAATTACCCTCACCAGAATGACACTCGAGCAGTCCTAATTTGTAATTGGCATATATTGACTGTGTGCAGTATCCAAAATTTTACAGTTTTAAAGATTACATTTTGTTTAAAAAGAGAACTTTGTGGGATTTTTTTTTTTGAAAATGTATCAATTTAAATTAAATTGAATTTGTTTTTGAAAAAATCATATTCCTGCCAACTGCGATATTTCAATTGCAGAGAACACAATAAGGAGCAAGTTTCTTTTTGTTGTTCACAAAAATGTCTGTAACTTTTAAAATTATTGCATAATTACTAGTCCACTATTGGGAATAATTTGACGCAGATTGCCGCCTTTTGCGGCACAGGCAGTCCCCCATTTCACAGGCTCCAATAGCCATATTTGGTATCAAATATTCTTTTTATTGCCTGTATGCAACTTGACATATGTATTTAAATGCCATATGTGAGTTTGAGTGTCATGGTGAAAACAATTTTGGTCTGATAGGCCTCAGACTAGAGTTATCGACCCATTTGGTTGTCCAAAATACGGAAACTAATGCGAGAAAATATAGTTTTCTTGTGATGTGATCAATGGCTGGGTAGCTGCTTGGTATACTGGATTGTTGCACTGGGTTTGACAGGTAAGAGGATGCAGTTAGTGAATATGTGCACTTGGTTTACACTGGATACTGCATAATGTCCCCCAGAGCACATTGAAGTCATGCAAAATTTGTGTAAAATGCAGAGAAATTATTCGGTCCCTTAGCCCACGTGTGTTTGTTTACATTGATATAACGCGGAAAAGAGCTGGACAACAGATGTCGTCCTTTCGAGTGTTCAATGGGCCCAGGCAGGTAATATTTCCCGTGAAATGCTAATGGCCTGGTGAAATTAATAAAAGTGCTACAGCCACTGGGGCTACATGAGAATACATAGTGAAATTAATTGTGGTCTGAGGCCAGATGAACACTAACGACAAGAAATAAGATGTCTACTTCAGTTGGAAATATGTTTTAAGATGCGAATACAGTTTTGATGAAACAATAGTAAGAAAATCTAACCACTGGTTTAACAGTCGTATGGAATGTGTTATGGATGCTAAAAGTTCCTTCTGTGATTTAACTAACAGTACCAAGCGAATAATTACCAGGAAAATACGACCATCTCGTGTTCTTGTGGATGAAGTGGATAACAGAATATGCTTAGAGAATCTGTTATCACTGAGTTATGCATTTGAGATATGTAAACTAATTCAGCGACTTTCTAAGGAAATGTGTATGGGATGTATGTTTGATGAGGAAAGAACTCATACTTGTAAAACATTGTCCCACGATGATATGATTAAACGCTACTACCAGATAACACTGACAGAACTGAACGAAATCGACGTCAGTCCCAGGTGGATACGCCTTGTTTTTGAACATCCTGATGTTTCAGAAACCCCAGGTTTTATTTTGTGTCAGTACCAATGTAAAGACTATTTGGATATTATATTAAAACTGTTGAGTGGATGGAAATACTAAAAGAACAAGTATTGAACATGCTGCGTTTAGAAGATAGATTTGTAAAGTGAACATGTGTGTAGATATAAATTAACATCACAGAATACATTAGTTTAGTTCAGTTCAGTTATGGAACGCAAAGTGAAAACAAAGCTCTACGAGACTGAAAAGAATAAACTTGAAACGTATTCTGGAGCTTTCTACGGTCCAAAGAAGTTTCACGGCGCTTTGAAAAGACGTGGTTTGCAAACGTACAATTTGGCTACAGTAACACAATGGCTGAATGACAAAGATGCGTACAGTTTGCACAAACCAGTGAATGAATGAATGAATGTTTAAAGACACCCCAGCACGAAAAATACATCGGCTATTGGGTGTCAAACTATGGTAAATGCAAAAACAATCCACAAACCAGTGAACCGTTCATTCAAGCGTCTCCGAGTTCGAGTTAACAAAAAGGATGAGATGTTTGATATGGATTTGATGGATGTTAGTCGTCATTCAAAGGTTAATAATGGAGATAGAATGTCAATAGCTATAAGCAGATACCTATCATACCATTAGTTAACAAAAGACCGGAGACAGTATTAGACGGCTTCAAAACTGTTTTAAAAGACGGGCGAATACCCAAGAAAGTTCGGTACAGAGTTCGCTGGAGTATTGAAGCAGTTTCTGACAAAAGAAAACATTAAACTGATTGTCACGCAGAATGAAGATATCAAAAGTAACTGTGCTGAGAGGTATATTAGGACAGGTCGGTCGCTTCTTGCTAGGTATACGACTTATAACAATACATAGACGTTTTAGCAGATCTAGTGCATAATTATAACAATACAGTACACTCGTCTCTGGGACTTTGGGCACCGGCTGATGTAAATAAAGCGAACGAAATTAAAGTGTGGAGTCATCTGTACGTCGAACCCAAAGTAAAGAAACCATTAGCAAAATTTGTATTTAAAGTGGGTGATTTAACGAGAATCAAC
Organism: Gigantopelta aegis; assembly: GCF_016097555.1. NCBI lineage: Eukaryota > Metazoa > Mollusca > Gastropoda > Neomphalida > Peltospiridae > Gigantopelta > Gigantopelta aegis. Next base: position 44,029,517 of record NC_054699.1, on the reverse strand, counting down.
TATTTGCGTAAATCATTCACAAAGGAGCAGGACTTGAGGTGGACAGAAGAGTTGTTTAAAATACATTCTAGAAGTAGACGACAAGGTATTCCAGTGTAAGACTGAGAGATTTTCACGACGAAGTGCTGAAAGGTATATTTTATACCGCCGAACTAATGTTTGAAGGTGTTTGAATAGTATAGTGGGGGATGCTTTGGTTCCACTGCTGAGACGTGTCGATTTAGGCGACGGTCCTCGTTACGAGTTTAACACGCTGTGGAACATGGCTGTTGTAGTGAAGGACAGCGCGTATGTCAAAATACATATAAAAGCAGCATCAGGCGATCCAGTTTCATTTATTAAAGAGACAACGAGTGTGACACTACTGTTGCGACGTTATCCATTTCTAGAGTAAATTACTATGGATCGAAAACTTTATGTGCCTGATGTGAATAAATGGTTACGGTATTTCGAAAAAGGAACAAAGAATGTTGTTCATTCAAATAAGCAAGTGGGATCTGGTGTTGGTAATTATAAGGATAAGTGGTTTTCTTACATGATTCCCATTGTACCGAACCATGTCAACAGTAACGATGACAAGAACAAAAACATGCTGTAACCTTACCGTGGTGCAGGGGTGTAACATTGTCTTTGAGAATGGCCAATACAGCACAAAATTGAAGTTTTGAGTAAAATTCAGTATCCGTAAAATTCTGTGATATTTGTGTTTTTGCACAGTGCTTTACACTGTTCTTTACACTGTTTTTGTTGGAACCTTGAATTTTTATATTGATGTTGATCATCACTTTATTTATTTGCATTACCATAGTTTGACATCCAATAGCCGATGTATTTTTCGTGCTGGGGTGTCGTTAAACATTCATTCATTCATTCATTCATTCAAGAACAAAAACAAGTCTATAATAGAAGTGTCATCACAGACTCAAGATGTCATAGAACGTGCTGAAGCTGAACAGAAACGTACAAAGGCTATAAAACGTAAATCTACTGATCGAATCGTCAGAACAAAAAAAGTCAGTCACATGACACAACGCAAGAAACAGGCTCCTGCATTGAAGTACAAATCAGCTGTAAACGAAAAAGATATCTTTGTATAAAACAATATGTCACTCCTAACAAAGACTTTGTGGAAAGGTTACCAAGTGCCTTGGACCTGTTTACTATGCCCCCATACCAGACGAGTGTGTTTCAACATTACTACGTAGACTGCAGGCCCATCAGTCAAATTACAGATTCGTCACGAGTAGAATTCCAAATTGCAAACAGTGGAAGCGACTACGTGGATTTGAAAGGTAGTCGTTTGCATGTAAAGTTGAAAGTGAGCCACTCCGACGGGACAGTTCTGGATAAAGATGAACACGTGAGTCCGGTAAACCTATTCATGCAAGCTTTGTGGTCTCAAGTAGCTGTGTACTTACAAGGTCAGTTGGTGAGTTCAGCGAACAATCACTATCCCTACAAAGCAATTATTGAAACCTTACTGAATTATGGAGCGGAGGCTAAACAGTCTCAACTTCAGTCTCAGTTATTTTACAAAGACAAAGGGGAGGTACAAACAGACATTGAAAGCACCGATCCCATTACCGGTGCTAATTCTGGATTACTCATAAGAGGTGCATTCATCGCAAACAGTAAAACAATTACCATGGAAGGTCCACTATGCGAAGATATTTTTAACATAGGTAGATATCTGGTGAATGGCGTGGATGTTACTATAAAGCTATTTCGGAGTTCCGTTCCCTTTTGTCTGATGTCTGGCAAGACTGGTCAGGAATACATGATCGAGTTGCAAGATATCTATTTCAAGATATGTAAACTGAAAATGAACAGTGCCCTGATTCTGACTCACAACAAGCTGTTTGAAAAATCCAACACCCTTTATCCATTCACTAAAACCGAAGTTAAAATGAGTAGTATTCCCTCTTCTCAACAGAGTTACGCGTGGGACAGCGTGTACCAGTCACAGTGTCCAGGTAGACTAGTTGTTGGGTTTGTAAACGGTGATGGTGTGACTGGATCCTATACAAAGAACCCTTTCAACTTCCAGAGTTCATTTGTGAAAACTGTGTCTTTGTATTTGGACGGTGTGAGTAGACCAGTAGAAGCCGAAGACATAAGCACCTACGTGAATTTATTCGAGGGAGTCAACAGATGGGGTGGTGTGAGTAGACTAGTAGAAGCCGAAGACATAAGCACCTACGTGAATTTATTCGAGGGAGTCAACAGATGGGGTCAAGACAGTGGAAATTACATTAAAAGATCCGAATTTGTTTTGGGTCATGGATTGTTTGTGTTCAGTCTAGAACCTGTGTTTGTGGACTCTGATTATTTAAGCTTAATTAAGAGTGGTAATTTACGGTTAGAAGTACAGTTTAAATCAGCACTGAATAGCACAGTCAGTTGCATTGTGTATGGGGAATTTCCTAGCTTGATTGAAATTGATCATTCTAGAAACGTATTTGTGAAGTAGAGGACAAATATGAATGCAAGACAGATCAAGTGTGTGATAGACTGTGACCTTGATCTTCGATCACGTATTGTCGGTGTGTACTCAAGCGACACATTGCCCTGTTTGAAATGAGGAGGTCTCTGGGGGTGTATTGTGAACACAGAACCATCTCACCTAGCCGGAAAGCACTGGGTTGCGTTCTTTTTTGATAAAACTAAAGCAGAGTTTTTTGACAGTTTTGGCAATCCACCCGAATACTATAGTGCAAATTTTTTAGAATTTCTAATGAAACATCATACATCTTATGTTTACAATAGCACATGTCTTCAAAGTTTAACCTCTCTGACCTGTGGATTTTATTGTTTGTATTATTTGTTACAAAAATGTAAAACTGATCTGATAATGAAAGATATTGTGAATCAGTTCAGTGAAGATAAATTACAGAATGATGTATTTGTATCTAACTTCATATGTCGCTATTTTAGATATTGCACACCATTATGTATTGCATGTAAATACTAGTACGTTGTTTGTAATTTAAACATATGCTGTAAAATGTACAGAATCAAATATATATATATATATACATATTCTCTCTGGAATGTTAACACCTTTCCTTGTAAATAAAACAGTTTTAAAATAATAAACGTATTTAATCACACGATTCTGGTTTGTTATATTTAACATTATTTTAGTAGATAGTAGTATAATTGAAGGGAGAGTACTCTATTTACATAAACTTTCGTTACTACGCAGTACGACAACATGTTTGCATAAACTACGCAGTACGACAGCCAGGCAGTATGTTTGTTATTAGTGTTTTGTTTTCTCTTTTTTTCTTAAGTGTTTGTACTTTTCAGTTTGGTGAAATCTGTACCGGGTCACCACTCATGGTATGTAGGCCATTTAGTGGCGTTTTAACACACACAAAGGGAGCGAAGTATCCACATGTTCGTGTGATCGAGATCCAAGGTGGAGGTAACATTGTGGTAGACTTGGAAACATTCCCGATATTACGTTTAATTAAAGGTGGCAGAGCGACTTGCGAATCAGTGGTAAACAAGAAGTATAGTACTAAGCACGAACTCGTTGTCAACGAGGAAACTTGCAGTAAGTTTTTTTTTTTTAATATTTTCTTTTAAGAATACATTATATTACAACATTATTATTATTATTATCATTATGGAAAGATATCAGCCCGGTATCCCCCAATTTGGGATATAGAATTCAAGTGCTGATGTCTGGATTCGAACTCCAGACCATCAGAATGTGATAGCGTGTATTTTGACGGAATGAACCGAGTGTTGACGGAATGAAACGAACATTTGTCTTCTGTGCTATATTTCTACCAAAAGCACCAACAAAAGCACCGTATTGGAGGAATATTTACACAGAATAGTCAAAATGTCTAATTTTTCAAACTAAAAACGTAGTGATAGTGGATGACGAAATATAAATATTATGTTGCTTTTATAGACCAAAATATTTTAAAAGGTATTGTATATAGCTAACCCTAACCCTAAACTTACACTAATTCTAACAAATATTGATGGGGGACCGGGCGGATATTTTGCCTTTTTGGAATATAAAACATTTTATTTTTATTTTTTTTTTTTTTAAACATGATAAAATTAATAGAAAAATTGCTTTAAGTATGGTAATCATTTTATCTCCTTCCTTCCTTCTACTCAGCATTCCAAACCCAGTCCAAGGAAGCTAACATGTTTGACAAGACTGTCACATCTCAAACGAACACAATGGCAATACCCAAAGGTACATTTTATTAATGTATTTGAAATAAGACTTGTTAAATTGTTTAATATAATTTATTACTTACTAATTTTAACCAGTGTTAGTTACTAATTTTTAACCAGTTGTTAATTACTAACCTTTAATTTTAATAATTTATTTAACTTAATTTCCTAATTTATTCTGAGTAATCAAAGGTAATGTTGCTCTTCTTTGTGTTTTTGTGTTTTGAATTTTAAAATTAAATGTTTCTACTATTCATTTGAAATAACTACTTTTGATCCAATTCCTTCGTTTGTTTAATTTGTTAACTAATATTTACTAATTTGCATGTTTATTTGAAATAAATAATATTTACTAATTTGTTTAACTAATATTTACTAATTTGTTTAACTAATATTTACTAATTTGTTTAACTAATATTTGTGAAGCTAATTACAACATACTTTTTTTTTCAGATTTTTTGTCTTTTTCCTCTGGGAACACTGTCAACTCTTGTACTAAAATGAAATGTATTTTGCCCATCTGTGTTTGTATGGTGTTCATTTGTTTTATTATTTTCATAATCTTAGTTTTATGTAGGAAAAAACTAAAATTTTGTTTTAAAAATAACTCACTGAATGATTTGAATATTGTAAAAAATCGAATTTATTTGTCACCATGTGAAAATGAAAGTGCTGTGTAATGTAAAAATAATTATATAAATATTTACATGTATACAGTTTTAATTAATAATCATTAAACCTTATTTCCTTTTTTCTTTTAACTGAAAATAACTCAACTTTATTTCCTTTTTCTTTCCAGAACCTTCATGGATGAACATTTTTGTTCTTGTGTGTGTGGGTGTGACTCTTCTTTTGTTAGTGTTGTTGTTGTTTCTGTTTAGCTACAAAATGTTTTGTTCTTGTCGGTCAGTTCATGTTGTTCCAACCTCCCCTACTACCTCCCCTTCTCCACAAACTGAACACAAAAAACTTGTTTCTCCAACCCACTCTTCTATCACTCTTCCAGACACTCCCCAGACTGAACCCAAAAGACTTGTTTCACCTCCCCTCCCTTCTATCTCTCTTCCAGACACTCCCACTGATCCTCTTTTACGTACTCCTCCTACACCTGTCTTTGATATTCCTTCCATCCCTCTTGACATCACCACAAGCTTAACTTCGACACCGTTCTGCTCTCCTGCTGTTGCTCCTGTTACTGCATCTATGTCTGCTGATACCACTCCAACCTTATCTGTAACACCCACAATTTCTTTGTCTTTGTCACAAACCCACTCTCCTGCTCCTGTCGCTGCATCTGTCCATCTTACTACTCCACCTCTCTCCCCCCACCAAATGCTTTCCCCTTGGTTGGCTTTTGACAATAACTCTGATGAAGAAATTGAACTTTTTTCTCTTAAAAAGGACTAAGTGCTGTCTCTGTCTCACTATTCTTTTCAAGCCTTTGTCTCTTTGTTTATTAATTATTTTACAACTTAAAGGTTCAATATCGTAGTTACTGATAATTTCTGATTACACCTGTATGTGTTATGTTTAACCAATTTTTCTTTTTTCACAGAACATCTTTTGACAAAACTTTAAACATCATATATAAATATTATTCTGGAGTTAATTAAGCAAAAAAAAAAAAAAAAAAAAAAAAAACAACCCCCAAAACATTATGTTTGAGATTGTTATAAATAACTACAAATTAATCAAACTATTGTAGACTGAACTTTGTTATTGAACCTTTAATCAGGGCTCACACTGAAACACATTTTAGTTTTGCTAATTTCCTTTGAAATTATTTTAAAATGTGGTTTTATTAGTGAAAGACTTAATGTTGTATTCACTGTATAATAATTAGAAATTTGTCAGTGTGTAAGGGGAGCCCTGTTTAATATTGATTTACAAATTAATGTGATTATACAAATTAATGTGATTATAAGTAAGAATTTACTTGTTTTATTTTTTACAAATTATTGTTGATCTTTTTTCTTTTTTGCACAAATATACACAACCAAATATATATAATTTTTTTTTTTTTTTTTTACAATTATTTTTTTTTTAATGTCACAATTATTAGCTCATTTTACTTTTAATGTCACTAGTACTTTACACATATACCTCATTTTACTTTTAATGTCACTAGTACCTTAATACTTTACACATATCTACCTCACAGTGCATTTTTAAAATTACAATTAATACCTCATTAATTTACAATTACTTCCTCATTATTTAATAAAAAGAAAAGAATCGATACTCATTGTAAGAATTTACATGTTTTTATTATATACCAATTAATGTTTGATTTATAATGATTATTTTTACAATCAGTGCTATTTTATATACCAATTAATGCTGTTTTGTAATCATTTTACAATCAATGCTATTTTGTAATCATTTACAATAAAACTTTATTATAATATGTTTTTCTTTATTATGTGATATGTATACAAGAGAGAGGTGTTTCGAAAACAAACAAAAAACAATTCCAGTGTCTGAAATTGTGTATTGATCAAAAGGAGGATGTTTCATAATTTCTAATACATGTATAAGTAATCAATACTTTCCTAGGTAATACAGTGTTGATAATTAAAAAAAAACAAGTGTTGATAATTAAACAAAAACACTGTTGCCAGGTAATCCAAATTTGTGGGGTTTTTTTTAGTTTTTAGTTTTTTTGTTTTTAATGAAACACTTCCAGGTAATCCAGTGTTGGTAATCAAAACAAATTATAGTGTTGGTAATCCAAATATATATATATTTTATATTTTTTTTTTATGAAACACTTTCCCAGGTAATCCAATTTTTCTTTTTAAATGAAACACTTCCAGGTAATTCAGTGTTGGTAATCAAAAACAAATTACATACTTTACCATGTAATAATCCACAGTGTTGGTAATCCAAATTAAAAAAAAAAGAAAAAAAAATGAAACGTAGATTGAACAGTTTGTTCTTAGTACTACTACTACTACTACTACCAGTATGTTTGTTCTTATGTTATTCAATATGTGACTGGTGTTGGGCTCACGAAAGTGTAACTTGCTCCACGTGCAATTCTTTCCCTCGCAAGGTAGTCAGCAGCTGATACTGTTATTCAATATATGTGACTGGTGTTGGACTCACGGGAGTGTAATTTGCTTCACGTGCAATTCTTTCCCTCTCTCTCTCTTGCGCTCGCAAGGAAGCCAACAGCTGATGTTGTTGTCGACCTCTACCTGCCTGCATGTAGACAGGAGCATGTGTGGATACTGACGTCATAGGTACAGAAGCATACGTGGAAACTGACTGCATTGCTCCAGGTGACTGCACGTATTAGTCCAGTCAAAATACGAAAAAAAAACCTTTACCCTGAACAAATTCCAAGAAAGCGTTTTATTGTTTTTTTTGGTAGTATTACATGTAGGGAAAAACATACTAAAAGTTTACCAAAATAGGGTTACCACAAAGGGTCCAAATGTGACGTCAAAGAATATGGCCGCCAAAGCTATAAAATGTTAAAGGCGACTCGCCTTTCAGTGTCTGGCAACACTGCATAGTTTTCTTTGTATGATTTCATTCATGACTGTAATAAATTGATTGCACTAATGTTTTTGTCGGTTCTAACGATTGATTTTTCTTTTTTTACAGAGCTGAGAATGATGGAAAGTCAAGAAACTTGCCCCTTATGCAGCCATGAAGTAGAAGATGACGGAGAAAGAGTGGTGCGAAAGGAGCTGAAGGGATCAATAAAGCCAGTATTGAGAGGGGCGTTAGCACTGTGGTAGCTGCTGGAGCGGTGGTGCACAAGAGATGTCGTATGAACTACATAAACAAGAAACAAATAGACTTGCATAAGAAAGCTACTTCCGTTCATCGTTCACCTGCCAAGAGAGGTACATGGGTGTCTACTGGATCCTATGATAGCACGACGCAGTGTTTCTTCTGTGGACATGAAGTGGTGAAGACAAGGTCTAGTGCTGATTTCGATGACTATAGCTTTGTTAAAACGGAAGGATTTGTAAGGTCCATCTTGTCACATTGCAAACAGCGTAATGATGACTGGGCAATCACCATTCAAGGGAGAATCGCGTACTTTGGGAAGGACTTACATGCTGCAGACTGTCTGTATCATCGTTCATGTGACATTAACTTTCGGACAAATTACGGAATTCCTATGCGTCATGGTGGTGGATCTACTACAAAGAAACCGCGGAAGGTAGGGAGGCCAATGAACATGGACCAAGAGCAAGCGTTCTTGAGAATGTGTGCCTTTCTCGAGGACAACGATGAAGAGCAACTGACTGTCACAGATCTTGCAAAGAAAATGACGGAGTATCTTGTAGAAGGAGACAGTGCTACCTATAGTAATAAATGGCTGAGGTATAAGCTGGAGGAGAAGTATGGCGATTCGCTATTCATAGCAGAGTGTGAAGGGTTGCCTAACATTGTAACGTTCCATGAAAAGACAAGAATAATCCTGAGGGACTATTTCAGTATTCAGGAAAAGGATGAAGAAGCCCAGAAGAGAGCCATCATAGAGACTGCGGCCAAACTCATCAAGAGCGATATCAACCGATGAATATCCGAAGACTTCTTCACTTGAATGTCAGTCTGCCTTAGATTATCTCCCCCTGAGTTTGCGTTGCTTGCTTGAAAACCTCTTCGTTGGAAAGGACATTCACAGGAAGGTCGCAAGCATTGGACAATCAGTTGTTCAGGCTGTACGTCCCAGGGCTGTAGTAGCTCCATTGCAGCTTGGGTTAGCAGTCCAGCTCCATCATCATTTCAGGTCTCGATTTTTTGTAGACAGTCTCTCAGCCATGGGATATTGTTCATCATATTCAGAAGTTCAGCGATTCGAGGAAAACGCTGCCGCTTCTGTTGGCCAGGATGTACTCGGTGGTACCATAGACAGACTGGATACGGCACTGCTGTTCGCTGCGGACAACGTCGATCATAATATCATCACGTTAGATGGGAAGGGGACTTTCCACGGCATGGGGATGGTAGCTACTGTGACTCCAGGAAGGAAGGTCAGTCGCACTGTTCTCAGACGGAAGACTGCGGACTTGGAGATAGTTGAACAAAGCAGAGTTGATATAATGGAATACCGTTTCGCAAAACACACTCGCCGAAACATAAAATTCAAGCCCTTGCCATTTCTCGACGCCATTGACCATCGGGTTGATGTATTGTGGGAGATGTCTTTACGCTTCAGACAGCCTGCACCGAGCTGGAATGGAATGATGCACATAAAGACTGTGATCATCCGGGGTCGTCTTCGGTAATCTTCCTGCCCATCACTGACATGTATTCCGGAGACAAGTCATGCATCTTCTCCACTCTCGAGTATCTGTGCAACCTTGCTGATAAACACCGATCCGCTGCAGTTGTTACATTCGATCAGCCACTCTACTGGAAAGCGTCAGAAATCAAACACGAGGTGCCTGAAGACAGCCCGGTTCGAGATGTTGTCCTGATGCTCGGCAGCTTCCACACATTGATGAATCTTATGGGTGCCATAGGAACGTTGTTGGATGGGAGTGGAATCAGAGAGATCTTGGGAACAATTTACGGTGACAATGCTGTGCAACACATCATGACTGGAAAGGCAGTTCAGCGTGCAGTTCGTGGCCATCTCCTCCTTGATCAGTGTCTTACACAGCAAGTTGCAGACAAAGTACTTTGCGACCATCCCGGTTTTGCAGACCTGTTGCAAGAACTTGAGCAGTTGTATGCTCAGACACTGACAGGGGACAGTGACTTGAATTCGGTCATCACTTCTACCTGCCTTAGTGAAATTGTCCACCTCTTGTCCACCAAAAGAAATGGATTATCCGCTCACTCTCGCACCAGTAAACTATGGCTGAATTACCAACAGATGGTAGGAATTGCAAGGGAGCTTATCGAGGCTGATCGTACAGGATCCTGGCTGATGCACCTTCATGCTGTAGCCGAATGTTTGCCCATTTTTGCAGCTGCTGGGCATGGGAACTATGTGAAGTCCGCCTACCTTTACCTCCAGTCAATGACCACTCTGGAAGATGATATGCCATCAGTGTTCCATAGATTTATGAATGGCTTGCATGTTGTAAGGCGTACTGATCAGTACTGGGCAGGCCTGGGTTGCGACCTAGTCATCGAGCAAGCTCTGATGCGCTCCCTAAAAACTGCAGGAGGACTCACCAGAGGAAATGGAATGTCCGAACATCAGAGGGCCTTGTGGACTCTGTCTGTGCCAGTGTCCTCTTCCTACAGTGATGCAATGCAGGGTTTCACTCGCCAGAGCTTTGTCACCAGTGAACAACACAAGGAGGCAAGAACGTCAAGGACGAGAAGAGATCGTGAAGACCTGGAGAAAATTGCAGATAAACTCGAGACCTTTTCACCTTTCTCTGATGAAGTGTCTCTTCGCAACATTATCACCGGTATCAATGCAAATAAGGATGTGAATGTCCATAACCTGTTTACCATTGGCAGAGAAATAGTGGCAACAATGGAGGGTCAATCACTGTTTTCAGTTAAGTACAAGCGGTCAATGAAAGTCAAGACCCTGGCATCTAGTGTGGCAGTTGACGTTGCTAAGGACAAAACAATAGACCCCGCTCTTTTGTTCCAAAGGTTTCTTGTGGTGTCTCAAACTGCTGATCTTTCCCTTGATGAGGTGATGGCCTATGAACTTTCACCATACCCACCATCCCTCTTTGAGGCAAAACATCTCTTACGCAAACCAAACCTGATGGCTGCTATAAAAGAACAGAGTTCAGATGACGCAGTACTCAAGGATGTACCAGAAGTGGAACATAATGTTCTTGACGGAGGTTCTCTTCTCCATCGACTGAAGAAGACTTTTCCCCATACTGTAAACAGTTGCTGAACGAATTTGGGTTAAATTTAAACAAACCATCTGGTAAAAAATTATTTTGTACTTTAAAAAATAAAGAAAACTATGTCATTCACTTTGCAACTCTACAATTATATTTAAAACTTGGGTTAAGATTGAAACGCATTCACAAAGTGTTAACACTTTGTGAATGCGTTAATCTTAAGATTCAAGCAGTCAAAGTGGATGAAACCTTTTGTTGAACAGAACATACAAAAACGAAAGCATTCTACTGATAAGTGTTCACAAGACCTATACAAAGCAATGTCGAATGTCTGTTACGGAAAATTCATTGAATCAGTCAGAAAATACAAACAGGTTGAACTAATCACACAAAGAGAGCGACTAAGACGGTACGCCGCTAAATCCAATTTCAAATATGTAAATATTTTTTCGGAAGACTTGGTTGCAGTCGAACTGCAAAGAACCACAGTTACTTTAGACAAACCTATTGCAGTAGGATTTTGTATTTTAGAACATGCTAAACGACACATTTTATCTTTCTATTACGAGACCATGGTCAAACAATACAACGACCGAGTCCGTCTACTCATGACCGACACAGACAGTTTGTTTATGGAAATCAAGGCGCCACCCGGTGAACCGTTGCTAGACCCCTACAGATTCATGCTACAAAATAACAAATTGTTTGACACGTCAAATTTCCCCCACGATCATCCATTATTTTCCATGACAAATCACAAAGTAACCGGACTGATGAAAGACGAAGCTGGTGGTTCAATAATTGATGAATTTGTGGGACTTCGAGCTAAAAATTATAGTTTTACAATCATTGATAAAAACACAAATACCAAAACTGAGCATAAAAAAGCAAAGGGTATCAAAAGGGGGTTCGTTAAAAAGTCTCTGAGGCATGAACTGTTTAAAGAATGTCTGTTTAAAAAAAAAACGTTCTCTGCTACATTCAATTTGATTCGCTCATTTAATAATACCCTGTACACAATAAAGAACACTAAAATAGCTTTAATACCTTTCGATGATAAGAGATATATTTTAGCAGATGGTATTTCCTCGGTTCCTTATGGTTACAATCCATGATCACATTTTTTTTGTTAACACTTACGCAGATGTGAATGAAAGGAAAGAAAGAAAGAATCATTTCAGGTATTTGTTCTTGTTTTGTAAACATTATATAAGCGGGAGTATTGGGACTATGCTTATTTACCTGTAAACTAAATAGTTAAACATAATAATAATAATTAATAATAAATATTTTCTATTACAGCATGGATACTCTATTCTACTACTTCCGAGTTGAAGAGCGAAACAGCAGAACCATCCTGTTTCAAGATCACACATTATTCAGAAGTCGGCGTCGTTGTCTGCGTCGAGCATTGAGACATAACTTAAATCAATATAACAATGCACGAATTAAAGTAATTATGTGTACTGTTAATCCTACAAGTGAACGTATGATCAACAACAACAACAATTCACTGAGGATACTCTTTGAAACGATTCTGGTGGCGTTTTACCTGCGAGTTTTACCCGCAGCCATAAACCAGATGACAAAAGACAGATGTAAAGGTTGTGAAATAAACCACCCTTCGCAAGTACAACACAGCTGTCTGATGTATTCAGCAAGTGATTCTATTGATGATTACTTCAGTGATACACTGGATTCGTTACCACACGAAGCTATTGTTCGCGACGCTGAACGCTTCCTACACATATACGAAACACGACGTTTTCATGAAATTAATATTTTGCCATACACCAGTGTTGAATGGATGAAAGAACATTTCTTCAATGAACATCGTCGTAACGTTCTGGAGCTTCTTTTGCGCGTACACATGGTGGAATGACATTGTTCTATCTTAAGAACTAAATATTCAAGCCACTACACTATAGAATAAATAATCAGGAAAACTATAGAAAAGAAACACTTTATTACATTTCAAGTTTCATATTTCAAGTTTCATCTAATAGTGCTCTAACAACTTTAATTTCTTAACGCCGGGAATGCCCGTGCTTGCTTTTCTTTTTAAATAAAACTGATTGTTCTTTTTGACAAAAGTCTGTATTTGTTTTCTGTCTCGATGTCAAGAGTTTGCGGGGTATTTGCAGCTCTTTCAGTCTGTTAATGAAATGAACATAGTCCACGGGTTGCTTTGTAGAATCAGTGTTCAATACAGTGTAGCGTATCAAGACTGGTATCTTAGATTTCTCAAAAGCGTGAGCATGTTTATCAATAAATTCGCCAGTATTATTCCAGAGTAATGTTCCCTTTTCAAACTGATCCTTTACAAATGTCCATAAAGCCATTAATTTCCCTATTTCTCTTGTACTGGAAACACCTCGTAGTATGGCTGTTTGCAAAGAAAGCAATAAATTGCTCGATGACTCAGCTGATTCACTTGTATTGTTATTTGGTGTAGTATTATCACCCGTTGAAGCAGTTTCAAGAGTATCGTCTTCACATTCACTCTTAATAGATGTAGAATCACTCATCCGAGTCGGTGTATTGCTCCTCTTCAATAGATTGTTGTATGTCTCCCGGCTTAGTAGAACATGTGCTTTCGCCATTGTTCGCCTGTAATTGGGCAGTGTCGTTACTTTTTAGGTAGTTTAAGAGAGCTTTAATGCAACTAGGTATTATGAAATGGTGAAATCGTAACAGTCTGTGTTTTTCCTTTTTGTTAACTTATCTATCGACCAGTTGACGAATGATCACTCTGTAGCGATACAGACGTTTTTGTACACTGTCCGAGATTGGAATGTTACCACGTAGAATGTTGTAAATCACTTCAATTAACGTCTTGAACTGTTCGGATGATGCGTGAATCAAAAGAGCACGTCTCTGTTTAATGCATGCATCCTTGAGAAGTGTCAGATAGCTCAAATTGTCGTTAATTAAGTCTGTCATAATTTACAACATAATCGGATCTCCTTACTATAAAATAGTACGGTCCGCCCCAACAATCTGGAATGTCGACACCACATGCGACAACACGTTTGAGCGAGTCAATAGATTCAGACTTGCTTTTATACCACTGCGAACCCTCCGATAATACTCTCTCCGGTTTACCACGTGGGTACGCCACAATGATCCAAGATCCACCCCAACAATCTGGAATGTCGACACCACGTGCGACAACACGTTTGAGCGAGTCAATAGCTTCAGACTTGCTTTTATACCACTGCGAACCCTCCGATAATACTCTCTCTGGTTTACCACGTGGGTACGCCACAATGATCCAAGATCCACCCCAACAATCTGGAATGTCGACACCACATGCGACAACACGTTTGAGCGAGTCAATAGCTTCAGACTTGCTTTTATACCACTGCGAACCCTCCGATAATACTCTCTCCGGTTTACCACGTGGGTACGCCACAATGATCCAAGATCCACCCCAACAATCTGGAATGTCGACACCACATGCGACAACACGTTTGAGCGAGTCAATAGCTTCAGACTTGTTTTTATACCACTGTGAGCCCTCCGATAATACTCTCTCTGGTTTACCACGTGGGTACGCCACAATGATCCAAGATCCACCCCAACAATCTGGAATGTCGACACCACATGCGACAACACGTTTGAGCGAGTCAATAGCTTCAGACTTGCTTTTATACCACTGCGAACCCTCCGATAATACTCTCTCTGGTTTACCACGTGGGTACGCCACAATGATCCAAGATCCACCCCAACAATCTGGAATGTCGACACCACGTGCGACACCACGTGCGACAACACGTTTGAGCGAGTCAATAGCTTCAGACTTGTTTTTATACCACTGCGAACCCTCCGATAATACTCTCTCTGGTTTACCACGTGGGTACGCCACAATGATCCAAGATCCACCCCAACAATCTGGAATGTCGACACCACATGCGACAACACGTTTGAGCGAGTCAATAGCTTCAGACTTGCTTTTATACCACTGCGAACCCTCCGATAATACTCTCTCTGGTTTACCACGTGGGTACGCCACAATTATCCAAGATCCACCCCAACAATCTGGAATGTCGACACCACGTGCGACAACACGTTTGAGCGAGTCAATAGCTTCAGACTTGCTTTTATACCACTGCGAACCCTCCGATAATACTCTCTCTGGTTTACCACGTGGGTACGCCACAATGATCCAAGATCCACCCCAACAATCTGGAATGTCGACACCACATGCGACAACACGTTTGAGTGAGTCAATAGCTTCAGACTTGCTTTTATACCACTGCGAACCCTCCGATAATACTCTCTCTGGTTTACCACGTGGGTACGCCACAATGATCCAAGATCCACCCCAACAATCTGGAATGTCGACACCACATGCGACAACACGTTTGAGTGAGTCAATAGCTTCAGACTTGCTTTTATACCACTGTGAGCCCTCCGATAATACTCTCTCTGGTTTACCACGTGGGTACGCCACAATGATCCAAGATCCACCCCAACAATCTGGAATGTCGACACCACATGCGACAACACGTTTGAGCGAGTCAATAGCTTCAGACTTGCTTTTATACCACTGCGAACCCTCCGATAATACTCTCTCTGGTTTACCACGTGGGTACGCCACAATGATCCAAGATCCACCCCAACAATCTGGAATGTCGACACCACATGCGACAACACGTTTGAGTGACTCAATAGCTTCAGACTTGTTTTTATACCACTGCGAACCCTCCGATAATACTCTCTCCGGTTTACCACGTGGGTACGCCACAATGATCCAAGGTCCACCCCAACAATCTGGAATGTCGACACCACATGCGACAACACGTTTGAGCGAGTCAATAGCTTCAGACTTGCTTTTATACCACTGCGAACCCTCCGATAATACTCTCTCCGGTTTACCACGTGGGTATGCCACAATGATCCAAGAGTACTGTTTGCTCATGTCGTATGCAATCGCACAAATGAGCATTCTCGTACACGGCACTGCTTTATATTAGTCTTTAGGGAGATAGACAGTACAGTTCTCCAGGTAAAATACCCGTACGTAGTCGTCCATATTCGGGATTACTGTATGGTGCCACGTCTACTAACAGATATCTATATTTTCGTGACTGCACGGCATCTTGATATTACTCAGCAAAGTACTCAGACTGACCGGGAAATATCTGTGAAGCAAAAATCCTATATTCGGGTATTTAAAATCATGGTTCTAGAACACGTTCCTTTAGGGTAAATACTTTGTTGTAAACTAATTCAGGTAATACCCAAATGATGTGACAGCGTAGAATAAACTATCAACATGAGTTCACTGTTACACACTTCCATCATCAGATCGTCCAAGACCATATGTTTCTCAGACTCGTCTGTCCACGTGTTCAGCTCTTCCTGTGTTGGTAGTCCCTCATAAAACAGTGTTGCATGTCTGTGTATACATCCTGCCACACCACATAGCAATAAACAATGCTTTTGGCGTTACATCAAACACACACTTGGCATTCTCAAAAGACGCTTTTTAAAAAACGTTTTCCCGCTACCACTTCCACTTACTATCGTAATTGTTGTAGGGGTCGTTATCTTTATCAAACATTCTTGCTCAGCCATGGTTTAGAATGAGTCGTTACATACAAGGCACTAACGTCAATTAAACATAATGTTTTATGATCATTAATTTATATACCATACACAATACACAAATATCTTATCACTTCATTGTTAGGTCTATCACATATATGTCTTGAATGGCGTTGGTTTATATCATTACGGGCTTCAACATCAGGAGCCGACTCCTTTTTCAGGAGCTGTCATTGCTCCACACTTGCACTGCATACTATAAATAAACCCTTTAAAAACCACACACATTTATAAATACAACCTTTTCACCCACGATTCAAATAAAGTAAACAAAAGTCGTATTGCAACAGGTTTATAAATGAAACCTTTTAAACCCTACTTTCAATGACGTCATTTCCAATACATGCACTTTTCGAGTGACCCCATCGTACCGAGAGAAAAAAAAGCCCGGTCATTCCCGCCAAAATTTGAAGAAAAAATGCTAGTCATCCTCTCAACACAATAGGTGCATTCTATTGTACTAATGTCAACAATCAATGACGTCGCCATTGTGCTAAAGACGAACAAGTCAGGCAGCCATTGTTCCGGAGGTGCATATCCATTGTATTGGAGACGTTTCCATTGTATTCTCATTGTTGTCCCCGCTACGTACAAAATATACTACTTGCATTCACCTATTCAAAATGTTACTTTGTTTTAAAAAATAATTTGAACATTTGGTCTTCACATTAAGCAGTTTTTATCATAACATAATTTATCCGACATTTTGGAAACGCCTTCATACTTTATTTTGCTATAATTGTATTCGATCGTGTGCATCTAAAGAAAGATAGCACAGATTCAGTTATATATAAACAACATTTCATGGAAATCCAAGTAAGGTACCGTGAATACATCCCCGTTTACACAGACGGATCACGTGATGGGAATCTTGTGGCTCGTGTTAGAGACCAGCTTGATAGCATGAAGTACTGAAAATAACAAAAACGCATCAAATTCTTGTGGTATGTAAACCTATCAATATGCCACGAGGAATTCTTCCAGCAGAAAGATACGTGTAAAGTTCACAACATGAAGTTAGATCTATTCTGCAAGACTTGCTCAACGACTGTCTGTTCCTCGTCCGAAAGGCTGTTAAGTAGTATTCTATTAAAGATTTTTTTTAAATTATTCTTCGTCAAATCATAATTATCAGCTTGAAACCCTTTATTAAGGGGATGCATGACCTACTTGACCGTGACCTTGACATGTCCTTCCTAGGAGGCAATGACCTTGGCATACCAGGGCAGGTATACGACGTTGGCGTGAGCCATAGCCTGACCTTGGACTTGAGCAAGGGACAACACTTGCGCGTGTCCCTGACCAACTTACACATATGCTGTGGTCTTGGCCTACTGGGACAGGTAATGACGTCCTTGGATAGGTCTTGACTTAATGGGACTGCTTCCGATAAGAGTATAAAAAGGAGGTGTTTTGCTAGTATTTTACATTCACTTGCCGAAGCTTCTATACACAAATATCTATGACCAGTTTGTGGCTTTTTTGCACTCATCTGGAACGAATGAGATGGCACTGGGACATTCACCAAGTACTTCTCAATGCCTGCAAAGAATGAAAAGATTGGTAAAGTATTCAGAAAACAGTCACATGAGGAACTGGCGTGTCCAAACCTCTGAAAAGTATGGCCTGTACAGGATTCCGTCGAGGTGTCATTTCCTCACTAGTGCCATGCCTGGACTGCCAGGAGAATATGTGACACGGGTGTGCAGCACATCATAAAAAAACACCACCCCCAATTCCAACCAAAAAAAGCAAAAGAAAAAACCCATAAAATACTTCTGGTATGTAAACCTATTAATATGCCACACTGCGAATTCTTCCAGCAGAAATATATTTGTAAAGTTCACGAAAACACGAAGCTGGATCTATTCTGCAAGGCATGTTCAGTGACTGTCTGTTCCTCGTGCATCGCTGCCCGAAAGGCTTTCAAGAATCAATGAATGAATGGTTTAACGACACCCCAGCACAAAAATACAAATCGGCTATTGGGTGTCACAAATGGTAAGTTTAAAGTATATGAAAATATTATTTATATATATTTATATAAAACCAGTGTAAGGAGTTGTGGGGGGTGGGAAGTATAATACAATACACAAAATCAAGGTAAGTAAATTTTATCAAAACATGGAAACAAATAGCCTTTCACCTAATATTACTATCCATGCACCAGCAAAGCTTATCATTTGATTTCTGTACTCAGACTAACAATAATCATAGCTTTAAGCAAACCATTACACATTTATTACAATGATAGCAGTGAAAAAATATTTATAATTTGGTTTCAAGAAAGGACGTTTCATACCACCACAAGGGGGTGGACCACATCGAAAGTGAGAGACACAGTCAGACTTACAAAGTCAATGACTGAAAGGGTCTTACATACCAGTGTACAGGTGGGACACGTCCAGGCTGTGGATTCCTGTCAGCTTTTGTGTGGACTGTGGGATATCCCAACACAGCTGGAAATACGTGTTCTGTGGCACCCACTGGTACAAGGTAAATTATTACCATTGCATGGCACATTGATTGCAGAAAATAAAAAAATAAGAAAGTAAAAAGGATTTCAACAAATATGGCTCACGTTTCGAGCAATGTTGCAATGATGGGACATTCTTTTATTTCCAGACTTAACATGTATATGTGGCCAAACCGTGGAAACAAGAATTGTTGAAGATATAAAAATGATAAGCGTATCAAGAGATATCCTCCTGAATTTAAAGCAGTGGGTCGAACCGAGTACCTGGAAAAGTCAAATAGACGAGACTACAACAGCCATAAAGCAAGGGACAGATAAAATTGTCGTGTCAGGCGTGTGCTACAACAGCTTGCACTAAATGTGCACGTAAAACCCTCTAATCCGACCTGACTAGAAAATTCTGTCCTGGACGGATTAGCCGGCCGAGACCGACACCTACGTCCATGACAGGCGTGCGATACAACAGCTTTTTGTGAATGTGCACGTACAACCCCATGACCATTAGGAAAAATGTAGCGGGTTTCCTCTGATGACTACGCGTCAGAATTACCAAATGTTTGACATCCAATAGCAGATGATAAATTAATAATCAGTGCTCCAGTGGTGTCGTTAAACAAAAACAAACTTTAACTATGTGGGGTCAGACAGACATAGATGAAACCTATAGTCTCTCCCCCCCCCCCCCCCCCACACACACACACTCGGGTTAGACCGGTAAGGGAATACTAATTATACTTGTTCAGCCAATGTACATGTATGCCGTGTATATAGCCAGACATTGTCAGCGAATATACACGGCGCCGCATATACAGTCACTTCAAAATACCATTTAGTAACGGCGTATCACCTGGTTTCTGTCACAAATATAACACATCTAATTTAGTTAGATACCGAAAATGATGTAAATATCCCGCAAATATGTTATAATTGGGGTTTTTTAAAGATATTTTAATTATATTAGTTGTAATTAAGGGATAAACTGATCATAAGTCGCAAATGAAAACACCATGAACAGAACATAACATATGATAAATAGGACACCGAGAGGAAACTGGTTGTTGTTACGCTTTTCCTTTGAAGTACAGTGGTTAACTTTGATCAGACAGGTTGCCAGTCTAAGAGGACTGCCATTAATATCAAGTAGCCTGTTTTACTGTTTGTGCACTGAATGTGATTGTGGATAGTAACGGAAGTAAGTTTTACTGTATGGGCACTAAATTTGGGTACCAGACGTTTCACCCCCAGGTCTGTTTGCACCCAGTTAGTTCGCCCCCATAAAGATAATCCCTCAGGCCATATCGAATTGGCATTGCGGTTCAAAGCCCTCGTAGGTGTTAGCCGAAGATCCATAATCAGCATCAAGGTTATGTAGCTTACTAACCATTGTTATAAGATGGGAGGTTTATTTTGTTTTATTTGTGATAGTTTGTAGATTACTTTATTCTTCCCGGCTAATTTCAGCTGAAAAGACAAATTGTCATTCTCATCCCTGTAACCTGGTGATTATATCGTCGCCCAGACAAAATCATGATGCGTCCAAATTGTAGAAAAACAACAATCCCTCCTCTCTAAGCAAAGAAACGCACATTGACATGCGAAACTATACAATAATTGTTTCAAAAATAACTGGGAGTTGGGGGCGAACTGGCAAACAATTGGGGGCGATCTGGTACATGGGGCGAACCGTCATGGATTCCTGAATTTTACAACAAAAAACCGGGGTATACCGTGGTACATTTTTTTTTATGCTACCTAATCCTAGCACCTAGGTCATATTTATAATTTACAAGACCTTTTTTTTTTATGAATGGCAATGTAGGCGAGAGAGGGGAGGGGGTAAGCAGCGGAAACGCTATTTTATTTACTTTATAGGGGATGACACGGTGACGTCACATGTGATCACGTGGTATCGCACTGACTTCCGGTAGGCAAGAACCAGTGTTGTTATTATGAGCAAGGGTGTATGAGCAAGTTATTTATTTACTATTTCGTCTGTATAGATAAGATTTAAGAAATTCCGTCATGGTAATTTCATGTGTGGTTGTTGGCTGCACACATCGATTTAGAAAAGACTGTGGAATTAAGTTCCATCGAATTCCTTTGGAAGCGGAACGACGAGCCAAATGGCTTCAAGCCATAAACAGAAAGCAATGGACGCCTTCCCACAGCGGAGATCGTGTTTGTGGAGTTCATTTTATATCAGGTTTGTTGTATGCTACACATTCTCAACATTACTATATGCTAATACCTTTTGGAGTGATTTCTATTACCAGGGAAGTTGCAGATTAGTCTTAAGTCACGTCTGCACAATCATATATATATATATATATTTTAAAATCTTTATGTATAAAAAAAAAGTATTCAACTATACTACTCAAAAGAATTTAAGGGTCAAAAATTTATAACCAAATAAGTTTCAGAGTGTATTAGATTGATGATGTAAACTACACCAAATTTTTTATTTATTGTTCCATATTTACAAAAAAAACACAAATAAACGTCACTGTATACAAGAAAGTCACATGACATGCTGTCAAAGTTGAAGGTTGTCAAACATGGATTTTACACATTAGAACATTCGTTTAATAGTGTGTGAATCCACCCCTGGCGCGAATACACTCGACACATCGTTGCCTCATGCTGTTGATCAGACGTCTGAAGAACTCTTGGGGAATGGCCTGCCACTCTGCCATAAGAAGTTGACCCAGATCATGAAGGTTGGCCGGAGAGGCATGGTTATCCCGAACTCTTCTGCCTAATTCGTCCCAGGCGTGCTCTGTTGGGGCCAAGTCAGGCGAATATGCTGGCCAATCCATCCTGGCGATACCTTGTTGTCTGAGAAAGTCCGTTATCACCCTGGCGCGGTGGGGACTGGCATTGTCATCCTGCAGAACTGCCCCGCCGCCAATGTGCTGAAGGCCTGGGAGAACCAACGGCCGGATAATCTCATTCAGATAGCGGATTCCATTCAGATTGCCATCCACCACATAGACGGGGGTCCTGTGGTGGACAGAGATGCCGCCCCACACCATGACGCTGCCACCACCGAACCGGTGACGTTGTCTAACGTTAACGTCAGCGAAGCGCTGCCCAGGACGTCTGTAGACACGAACCCGACCGTCGTTGAACTGGAGACTAAACCTGGACTCATCAGTGAACATCACTCGACCCCACTGAACACGTTGCCACCGCAGATGAAGCGTGCACCAGTGACGTCTGGCCGTTCTGTGACGTGGTAGGAGTGGTGGTCGAACAGCCTGGCGACGGCAGTGTAGATTATTTGCTCTCAGACGATTGCGTATGGTTTGATCAGACACTCGAGTTCCAGTCGCAGTCCGCAGATTGTCACGTAATCGGCGTGCAGTGGTTGTGCGTTGACGTAGAGCCATATTGGTGATGTAGCGGTCCTCTCTATTTGTAGTGCTTCGGGGTCTTCCCGAACGTGGACGATTTCGAACAGAATTCGTTGCTTGGTACCGTTGCCATAGTCGGCCAACGACACTGACTGACACCAAGTCTCAGAGCAACATTTCTTTGCGTATTGCCATCCTGAAGCCAAGCAATAGCCCTTCCTCGATCTTCGATAGTCAGTTGACGTCGTACCATTGTCGAATTTGGAGTGTGCACCGTACACGAACGCAAGCTCCAATTATACGGAAATTCAGCATTGGGAACATGGAATACACGTGCAAAGCGTGCAAATGAAGCGCTTTGTGAAAAAGCAAGTTATGGGCACTTAGCAGACCTTTCGCTTTCGCCTTAATTTATATGCAAATCTAAGCATGTTTTCGCCATTAGAACTAGTCGACAGTGTCAATGACAGTGGATTTTAATTCATTTATGGGTTGCTTAGACCCACTTTTCGTCAAAATGGAACAATACCATGCGTGACATTATGGTCTAGCTAATATAATTGACATTCAGAAAATAATGTCGAAAATATCGTCTGACCCTTAAATTATTTTGAGTAGTATATTTGTTAATAATTATATCGTAGCAAATTTTACTTTTGATTGAAGATGTGATTCACAAGTGCTCGTGTATTTGTAACGTGTAAAATGATTTTTTAAATAAAGTACAGTTTATTAATTTCGTTTGAGATTTTTTTTTTTTTGGTGGGGTGGGTTACTAAATGAATTTAGAAAAATGCTTCATAAATAAATATATAACTGTTCAATCAAACTTTGTTTCCAGGATCTGCTAGCAGTAAAAAGGAAGACCCAGACTACATCCCACATGTCAACATGGGATACCAAACAGCATCAGTGCTTTTCCCCCTGCGCGTGCTGTAACCTCACCGTGGTGCAGGGGTGTAACATTCTCTTTGAGAATGGCCAATACAGCACAAATTGAAGTTTAGAGTAGAGTAAAATTCGGTGTCCGTAAAATTCTGTGATATTTGTATTTGTATTTTTGCACAGTTCTTTACACTGTTTTTGTTTAAATCTCTAATTTTTATATTGATGATGATCATCACTTTATTTATTTGCATTACCATAGTTTGACACCCAATAGCCGATGTATTTTTCGTGCTGGGGTGTCGTTAAACGTTCATTCATTCATTCATTCAGTGCTTTTCAGCCCAGAAGCAAAGAAAGATCGATATACAAGAGCAGTCAGACGAGAGGGTGAGAAAAATCTGAATATGATAAAGAAAGCAGGTGAAAAAACCAGAGATTGTGCTGCATCAGCCCTGTTGGAGTTATATGAACCACAAGCAATTGTTGCAGATACAAATGATGGCACTTTGGAAAAAGAAAATTTCACAAGATCAGGTAATGTAAAAATAATTAGCACATTTACCAAAATAATTTTAGGATATTTTATGTTTTCGTGCTAATTTTTTGGTTATATCACTATCGGTATCAGCTGAAGTCTCCAAATATCATATATCACACAACGTATATCTTCTAAGTTTGTTGATGATAAAATGTGTAACATACATATATAAACACACAAAAACATATGTATATACCTACACAAGTAGATTTAAGTTTTTTATTGTTGTGTAACAATTTTTAATTATTTTTTTTCCAGATATCCATGATCACTGTCTTCGTAAAATTACCTTATTAAAAAGAGAGAACAGACAGCTCCTGGATGAAGTTGAGACACTTCAACATGAATTAAGGGATGCTAAGGAGAAAACTGGTGTCAGATTCTGTGATTCTTTCCTTTCTGCGCACAACAAGGACACCAGAACTTCATTTTTCACTGGCATTCCAAACTATGCAACATTCTTGTGGGTAGTTCAGTATTGTTCTTCTACATTGCCAACATCTGGAGTTCTAAATCCAGCTACCATTGTAATGATGACATTGATGAAATTGAGACTTAATTTTTCTAATCAGGATCTAAGTTATAGGTTTGGAGTTTCACGCACTCATATTGGAGAATTATTGAACAGTTCACTTCCTTCTATTGCTTTAAGCCCTTCTTTTTAACATATTTAAGATGGGGCACAAAAGATAGCTGCCTGTCAAATATAACCCCCAGAAATTTAGTCTCCTCCACAACTGGAATTGGATTTTTGTCCAAAAACAACTGTGGATCTAAGTGAAGACCTCTTTTCTGGCAGATATGCATACAAACCGTTTTTGCCTTTGAGAATCTAAAGCCATTGTCAGTTGCCCATTGATGAAGTTTATTCAAACAAAGCTGCAACTTACGTTCCATGATACTCAAATTGGACGATCTATAGCAAATCTGAAAATCATCGACATATAACGAGCAATCGACATCAGGTGTTAAACACTGGGTGATGCTATTAATTTTCACAGAAAATAGAGTTACAGACAGGATACTACCTTGAGGCACACCCATCTCCTGTGGGTGAATGTCAGACAAAGTCGACCCCACCCGGACTTTAAAAGATCTATCTCTTAAAAACTGAGATATAAAAACTGGAAGTCGACCTCTTAGGCCCATGCCATGGAGGTCGTTTAAAATCCCATACTTCCACGTGGTATCGTAAGCTTTCTCCAAATCAAAAAACACTGAAACCAAGTGCTGATTATGGATGAAAGCTTCCCTACAAAACGTTTCAAATCTAACAAGGTGATCAACCGTGCTACGTCTAGATCTGAACCCACATTGCACGTTAGTGAGCAATTTGTGAGATTCAAGATGCCAGACAAGTCTACGATTGATCATTCGTTCCATGGTTTTACAAATGCAACTTGTCAAAGCGATAGGGCGATAACTAGTGGGATTGGTTGGATCCTTACCAGGCTTGGGAATAGGAATGATAATAGCTTTCCTCCAATCAGAAGGAAAGTCACCAGAAATCCAGATGTTATTAAAAACATTCAAAAGAACCATCAAAGATGATTCAGGTAAATGCTTTAATAACTGATAATGAATTTCATCTGGACCTACTGAAGTATCATGGGCTCTACGAAGAGCATCCTGCAATTCCTCCATAGAGAAACGCCTGTTGTACACTTCAGCATTTTCAGATGAAAAATTAAATAAATGGTTAAAGTATTTTGATAAACGTACAAAGAATGTTGTGCAGTCAAATAAGCAGGTTGGATCTGGAGTTGGGAATTACAAGCACAAGTGGTTTTCTTATATGATTCCAATGATTCCGAGACATGTAAACAGTGACGTGTACAACAAGAACAAACCTAAAATAGAAGTGACGTCACAAACACAAGATGTGGTAGAAAGGGCCGAAGCTGAACAGGAACGTACCAGGGCAATAAAACATAAATCTGGTGATCGAATTGTCAGAAGCAAAAAAGTCAGACGCATGACAGTACAGAAAAAACGAGCTCCCGCATCGAAGTACAAATCAGCTGTTAGTGAAAAAGATATATTTGTATAAACGTAAACAACAACAAACAATATGTCACTCCTTACAGACAAAGACTTTGTGGAAGGTTTACCCAGTGCTTTGGATCTGTTTACTATGCCCCCATACCAAACGAGTGTGTTTCAACATTACTACGTAGATGTTAGACCTGTTAGTCAAATTACAGATTCGTCACCAGTAGAATTTCAAATTGCAAATAGTGGAAGTGACTACGTGGATTTAAAACGAAGTCGTTTACATGTTAAACTGAAAGTGAGTCATTCCGATGGAACGGTTTTGGGTAAGGACGAACACGTGGCCCCAGTAAATTTATTCATGCAAGCTCTGTGGTCGCAAGTCGCTGTGTACTTACAAGGTCAGCTGGTGAGTTCGGCGAACAATCATTATCCCTACAAAGCATACATTCAAACCTTACTGAATTATGGAGCAGAAGCTAAACAATCGCAACTCCAGACTCAACTGTTTTACAAGGACGTAGGAGAGACACAAACAGATATCGAAAGCACCGATCCTATCACTGGTACTAATTCTGGAGTATCGGATCGAGGAGCACACATCGCTGTCAGCAAAACTGTTACAATGGAAGGTCCCCTGTGTGAAGATATTTTTAACATGGGCAGATATATGGTGAATGGGGTTGATATGACAGTTAAGTTATTTCGAAGCTCCATACCCTTTTGTTTGATGTCTGGGAAGTCCGGTCAGGAGTACAAGATCGAACTCGTAGATATTTACTTCAAGATATGTAAACTGAAAATGAACAGTGCACTTATTTTAAAAGATGTTTGAAAAGTCTAACCCCTTGTACCCAAAGTTAAAATGAGTAGTATTCCGTTCTCTCAACAGAGTTACGTGTGGGACAGTGTCTACCAGTCGCAGTGTCCAAACAGACTGATCGTTGGTTTTGTCGACGGTGACGGAGTGAGTGGATCATACACAAAGAACCTGTTTAACTTCCAGAGTTCATTCGTGAAAACGGTGGGCTTATATTTGGATGGTGTCAGTGTACCCGGTCGACCAGTCGAAGCAGATGACGTCAGTGCCTACGTGAATTTGTTTGAAGGTGTTAATAGCTGGAACCTGAATTGTGGAAATTATATTGAAAGAACTGAATTTTCTTTGGGCAATGGTCTGTTTGTGTTCAACCTTGAACCCGTTTTCGTTGACTCTGATTATTTAAGTTTATTAAAAAACGGTAACTTAAGGTTAGAAGTGCAGTTTAAATCTGCATTAACAAAGACAGTGAGTTGTATAGTGTATGGTGAATTCCCCAGCTTGATTGAAATTGATCAAACCAGGAACGTGTATGTCAAATAAAGAATATCATGAATGGAAAGCAGATTCAGTGTGCGATTGACTGTGACTCAGATTTACGTTCACGCATTGTAGGTGTTTACTCGAGCGACACACTACCACGAGTAAGCCAACGTGGGAGGTGGGGCTGTATTGTAAACACAGACCTATCTCACTTCCCAGGCACACACTGGGTTGCGTTTTATTTTCACAACAATAAAGCAGAGTTTTTCGACAGTTTTGGTAAACCACCTGCATATTATAACACAAACTTTGTAACAACACTGTACATCATACGTTTACAACGACAAATCCATACAATTTATTAAATCCAAGACATGTGCTTTTTATTGTTTGTATTTCCTGTTACAGAAATGTAGAAATGTAAAACTGAATTGATAATGAATGATATTATGAGTCAGTTTAGTAAAGATACATTACAGAATGATGTATTTGTGTATAACTTTATATGTAAATACTTTAGATATTGTACCCCGTCTTGTATTCACTGCTCATACTAATATGTTAAATATTGTACACAATCATATATTTATGTAATACATTAATCATACCAGACCTTTAATTTCGTTGTTTGTTTTTCAAGAGAAAAATGAAATACTGTTGAGTGAGACCGCAACATTATTAAAGGGAGAGTACTCTTTGTTAATAAACTGAAAACGGTCCGTCTATTTACTTCCAAGACGACCCAAACCACCACAAGATATCTCTAGACGTCCCGAAACCTAAAAATTGACACATTAATTAATGTTTCAGATTATTTAGAATATTGCTTCTGTAGTGTCACAAGGGTAGTGGTGCTGGGATAGTTTAACACGTCTAGAGATATATTGAGGTGGTTTGGATCGTCTTGGGTGCAGTTTGGGTTGTTTTGGTTTCTTGAGGGTAAATAGTTGAACCCACTGAAATCATGGAGGTGTTTCACGCGCTTTTTGTGTTTGCAGTGTTTTTTCTAAATTTTTCATCATCGGCATTACATTTCGATCAAGTTTGTAGTGATAGTCCGCTGATGATTTGTCAAAAACAGCATGGAGTGCTAAAACATGTCAGTGGAAAGCCATTTCCTTCAGTCAAAACAATCGTTGTTAAAGGTGGCGATATACTCATTGCAGTAAAACTATTTCCTGAGTTGTCAAGGATTGTTGGACAGAGTGTGTCATGCAATTCATTAATTTTTGGCGATACGAATGATCTCATCACCATTAATGGTCATATGTGTTGTAAGTTTATAAATTTGTAAAAACTAACAAACTGATTTGTAGTCATCTTCGACTTTGATAGTTGTTAGCAGTAACCATCGATACTACAGTAACATACCCATACTGTTTATAGATAATTATTCATGTCAAATTTTATCTCAAGTAAATCACTAACAATCATCCAGAATTGTAACATCCTGATATATTATAGTAAAAGGTAATTAATATTCTCTTCAATACATTCATAATTTATGTAGTACATTTATGGAATTCTAACAATTGATGTTATTATTATTATTATTATTATTATTATATAGCAACCAAGACAACATCGGACTTCCCCAGCCTGTCACCTACACAAATCCGATCATCAACATCATCTGTTAAAACCCAGAGTAAGTGAATGTTACTTATATTCTGACAATGAATAACGTTATTACTTTAAAATTAATAGATCTTGCATTAATTACTTTTCATAAATATTCTATGAAGTACATTTATGAATTCTAACAATTGATGTTATTATTATTATATAGCAACCAAGACATCATGGAACTTGTCTAGACTGCTGACTACACAAATACGATAATCAAAGTCATCTTTTGAACACAAGAGTAAGTGAATGTTACTAATATACTCACAATGAATAACGTTGTTGCTTTAAAAGGTACATTGGTAATATTTAATCATAGAAATTATTTGTTTCCAAAAATTAACATAATATTTAATCATAGAAATTATTTGTTACCAAAATTATCATAATTTATCATCTTTAGTTAACAAGACAAAGAATCTTGACTCTTTACACAAAGGTAAATATTCCTTATTTGCTACAAATGCTTAAAACTAACATTATTTCTTAAAAACTAACATTGATTTGTTTCTGTTTTACAAATGTTTAAACTAAACATTATTTAAAAAAAGCAAAAAAAACAAAAAATAATAATAATAAAATTGATTTGTTTATGTTTAAAAACTAACATTGATTTGTTTATGGTTTACAAATGTTTAAAACTAGCATTGATTTGTTTATGGTTTACAATTGTTTAAAACTCATTATTGTTTATATATACTAACATTGATATGTTTATGTTTAACATTAATTTATAATAGTTTTGCAAATTATTACTAATATTCACATAAATTTGTTTTTGCAGATAACAAGTATTCTTCATTGGGCTCTTGTGTTTATGTTGAATGTATATTGCCAATTTGTATTTGTATGATTTTAATTAGTTCAAGTTTTATAAGTTTAATTTTA
Organism: Gigantopelta aegis; assembly: GCF_016097555.1. NCBI lineage: Eukaryota > Metazoa > Mollusca > Gastropoda > Neomphalida > Peltospiridae > Gigantopelta > Gigantopelta aegis. The sequence goes on along the minus strand of NC_054699.1, from coordinate 43,999,846 downwards.
TGTAAAAAAAGCACAAATTCTGCTTTAAAAATAACTCACTTCGTGATTTGTTATTTGTACAAAATCCAATATATTTAGAGTGTGAAACAACTGTTTAGTGTAATAATTTTAAATAACTTACTTAGTGAATTATTTACATGTACAAACTTCTGTTTTGAGTAAGAAATATTACATGTACAACTTCTGTTTAGGTTTAGAGTAAGAAATATTTTTAAAAATTAATTAGTTGCATTTTCAACCTTCAATATATTTAGTATGTGAAAATTTATTAGTATTTGTTTAAATTGTTCATCACAAGTAATAATGTTTTAGAATCTCTTTTAATTTCTTGATTGTTTTTATTTTCAGAAATGACAACACTTTTGTGTTTTTGTGTTTTGTTGTTGTTGGCTACTATTGTCAAGTTATGTTACAAACTATATGGCAAATGTTTTGGATACTGTCGTTGTCGTCCTCTTCCACTCCTACCACATCATCTTCTCTCCTCTCCCAGCACTGATGTTACTTCTCTTTCGCCTACACCCTCAACTCCTATCTCACCTACCCCTCTTTCACCACCCTCAACTCCTATCTCACCTTCTACCCCTCTTTCACCACCCTCCACTTCATCCGCCTCTTGTCTGTTGAGACCTGTAACAACTCCCCTCCAGGAACCCAGGCGTCCGTTTACACGTAGCCAGGCAAAGAGATCTCTGAACATTGAGATGACAGAATTGTAATTTGTTAATGAGTTTGTAAGACTTTACACTTTTAGTTTATTTGTTATTCAAATTAAGAGACTACCTCACAAATTACTGTTTATTTGTTAATGATTTTGTAAGAATTTACACTTTTATTTGTTTTACAAATTATTTAAGAGACTACCTCACAAATTACTGTTATATTTGTTAGTGATTTGTAAGAATTACATGATTACTTGTTTATACAAATTATTGTTAATGATATAAGAATTACATGTTTAATACCAATTATTGTTATGTTTATTTTATACAGATTACACAATTTATGATGATTATTATTATTTTATGTTTATTTATACAACAGTTAGTGTTTAAATTATACTAATTAATATTCTACCTCTCAATTATTTTATAATTATTACAATCAATGTTATTACACGTCTTACAAGTAATGATTATTTACAGTCTGTGTGTGTGTGTGTGTGTGTGTGTGATATTTTATAAATTATACTTAATCTGTTTGTTATATTTTAACAAAGTATACTTAATCAAAACTAAGTATACTTAATCAAAACTAACTGATTTCTTATTAATGCGACACACAATCAGTGTCATATTACAATTAGTGTTATATATTTTTTAAATATTACAATCGGTGTTTAATACAAATTAATGTTTAATGAGTTTGTATATTAACCAGGACTAGTACTGGGAGAGCAGACAATTTGGAAATTTTGAATTTTAAAACTTACACAAACAAATTGTTATTTTAATTGATAAATAATTTTAAAACAAATTGCATTTAATTTTACTTTCTTTTTTCTTTTCTTTGTTTAGCAGGAGTAGTTCTGGGAGCGATGTTAATTTAAAAAAAAAAATAATAATAATAAATTGGAAATTTTAATTCATAAATTTAAACAATTCTTAAAGTTATTTAATTGACTAAATAAGTTTATTGTAAACATGTTTTTCAATTTTAATATTTAAAGATAATGTGTCAGATTGTTTGCTTATCCACAGCTATTCCTGTTATAGAACTTTATACTTAAATAAACACTGTAAGAAGTACTTTAATTTGTTAGTCTTTATTTGCATGCTTATTTTGTGATATAATCCAGTAGGTAATCCAGTAGGTAATCCAAATTGAAAACAACAGTAGGTAATCCAAAGTGGGAAATCAAAACAAGAAATTATTTCTTGATGATCAAGGGGAGACAATTTCATAATTTGCAATGCTATAGTTGTTTAATTTAACAATTACAATAACAAATAGTTTATCATTTTATTTATTTATTAAACTTTTACACACATTAAGTTGTATACATACAAAGATATATGTTTCAGAGTTATATAAATCCAGTATAGAAGAAATATTGGTTATATATATATATATATATATATATATATATATATATATATATATATATATATATATAATATAGCTAATGAACTACCATAATAATAAACGACTAAATGTTGTCTTCATTCCATTAATGTTGGCGGCGAAATTGATTGATATCTGCTGTTGTTGCTGGTGCTGTAGGACCGCCAGTAGATCTGAACCACGGCCTCTTCCGAATGGGGCACCTAGCCCCTGTGACAGGGTTAAATTGGTGCTGGGAGCACCTCGTCCCTGTCCAAGCACCATGTTTGTTGGCAGTCCTCGACCTTCAAAGTTTCCTCCTCCACTTCCTTCAAACAATGAAAACAATTAATTTATTATAATTATCATTAAAGTTACTCTTCCTTCATTAGAAATCTCCTCATATCCAGTGCACCATGACTGGTATGTGCTATCCTGTCTGTGGGATGTTACATATAAAAGATCCCTTGCTGCTAATCGAAAGAGTAGCACATGAAGAGTCGAGAGCGGGTTTCCTTTTCTCAGTATTTTGTGGTTCTTAACCATATGTCTGACGACATATAACCGTAAATAAATGTGTTGAGTGCGTCGTTAACTAAAACATTTATTTCTTTCTTTCCTTCATTAGAACATTTTTCCTAAAATGGTGTTGATTGCTACATATTTAGTGTCATGTTTGTGTTTATTTGTATTAAAACAAGATATTTGTTCAACAGAATTAATTATATATATATTAAGAAAACCCATCTTGCAACTGGTTTCTTCTCATTTATTTGCAAAGTAAATTTGTAACAATACATAACTACGTTGTATAAGAAAACTCCTAAACTCTTCTGATTACTAGAGTTCTATATGATTTGCATACGCTAACTATGCTAACTGGACTATAAGGACTTAACTAGTTACACTGTAAAAAAATAAAAAAATAATAATAATACTCACCAACATACGGTTGAAACCGCCGAGTTGCATTGAGAGGAACTCTCTCAGACGGTGGACTATGGTAGTGCTGCTGCTGCTGCTGCTGCTCCATCCGTTCGTCGGTTACATCAAGGGCTAGCATCTCGCGCTCTTCTTGATACTCCCTTTCAACATCGTCAATCGCTGACAGTATTTGTTCCTTGTTATCCAGCAGCGCTCGGATCGCATCAGAACAAAATGTCAGGGACTTTGTTCCCGTCTTCGTTATCTTGTTGAAATGTACGTACGCCAGTGAGTTGCCCTCCCACACCTTTACTACAATGTGATCTTTATACCAAAAGTTTATTTTTTTGGATTGATTCATTTGTTTTGATGTAGATTTTTAAAGACAAAATGTTCGGCGCAGAGTGATACAAACTGTTGCGTTTCCACTTTTATAAAACCGTATAACAATAACGAAGAATGTCTAAAACGATTGGTAGGTTGCTATTAACCAATAGAACATCTGTAACCCGTTTCCCACGATTTAGCGACTTGACATGTTTCTCCTACTGTCTAGAAATAGCAAACTATTTACCGTAATTTAAATTTGATTAAGCATAATGAAGTTTCTATTATCTATAGAAAGCAGATGTCGGTCACATCTTTAAATTTCAATGATGGGAGTATAATTCTTAAAATTAGAAAAGTCCTCACGCTTTTTGTAAATACTTTTGGGTTAAAGGCTTACTCTTCAAATTGTAAACTATATTCTGTTCTTCAATCATCCAAGACTATTTTAAGATGTTACCATTGAACCGTGCTTTTGGGTTTCGCCCTTTGGTTTAAACTTCTATTCATCAATAGAAATAACAGGTGTTTCGTGTACTAATAGTTTACCTCGAAGCAGTAATACATTTGAATGATGATGATGTGTATATTTTTGAAAATAGGTTATTGCTAAGTATTTTCACAAATACATACTGGTCAGTGATTATAGCTTAAATATAAAACGTATTGTGTTGAGTATACCAAGCGAAACTATTTTCTATATTATGTTCAAACGATGTTTTGTTACTTTATTATTCTTTACTTTAAAGAATAAAATACAAAAGTGTTAACCTAGAAACGTAGATGGCATTACCCTACATCCATAACTTATTAAACATATTTGTTTGCAAGCGATTATTTTTAAAATCAAACAAAATATATTAATGTTACATGTAAATTAAAGAATAGTTAATGAGTCAATCTATACTAAAATCGACAATCTATACTAAAATCGACAATCTATACTAAAATCGACACTATCTAGAGCTCTACTTATTGATCTGTTGTATGTAATTTACTCTGTGAGTTGGTTGTTATTTAATGTTGACATATATGTATAACTTAAAGGTATAATTTCAATATTAGTTAGACTGTAGGTTTATTTTAATATCTGTTCAACCACTTTGATAAACTAATCGAAGTTGGAGTGCACTATAAAAGTTCAGTAACATCACTACAGTAATTAAATGATTGACAGATTATAAGTTGTATAAACCGGTTTTGTAATTGGGTTACGGGGTACAGTGTAGTCATTTAAAAAGTTATTTGACCCCACCGCTATAATTAAACAGTTTACCAACTAAATCTCTTGCTTCTGAATCTATATTGAAGGTATGTGTTTAGATATACTTTTCATAGAGCCAAACTTATCCTATTTTAAAGCAACCACTTAGCTTTTATCCGTTTGTTAAGACGTTTAACATACAACTTGGAAATAAATTTTCAGTTAAAATAGTGTAATTGTTATAACTTGAAAATATGACTTACTAATATTTTATTCACTAATCATACTAAACAGCTTAGTTAAAAGGTTTTTCATTTATTTGCAGGGCACTGAAAGTGTTCATATGCAACATGTTAACATAAAATGTGATCAAAGTTTTAAAACAATGTAATCAAAGTAGATAGTTTAATATGTTATCCAGAATAGTCAGTTAAAATATGTAATCAAGAATGTAGTTTTATATATATACTTAACTCCAAAAGAAACGCGAATACGTAGATTGGAGGTTTTGAGTGCACTCATTGAAATACGTCCCAAAGTTCTTAAAATAATCGTTTCTATGAAAAACTTAAACAATTCGTAAAGATGAGATTTCATGTTATTGACATGTTACAAATCGAGGTCGCATTGTCATTTGAAATGTCAAGGCCATGGCGCTTCTTCAATGGCGTCACATGCCACTCAAACATGTCCACTAATAGCGGGTGTGTCCGCCATTGCTGGCCATGACCGCCGCACACCTCCTACCCATGGAGAGGAAGAGGTTCCTGATGAAGGCCCTGGGCACGTTGTTGTAGGTGTCCACGACGGCCTGGCGGAGCTGCTGCTGTGTCACCACGGGAGCAGGGCGTTGGTTCATCATGCGCTGAACCTCGTCCCACAAGTGCTCGATGGGGTTCAGATCCGGGCTTAAAGCTGGCCAGTCCATTGTGATGATGTTGTGCTGTGCCAGGAATGCCTGGGTGGCCCGTGCCGTGTGTGGCCTGGCGTTGTCGTGCTGGTAAACCATCTGACGGTGACCCGCGAAAAAAGGCACCACCACAGGCGTGAGCACTTCGTCGATGTAGCGCTGTGCTGTGACGACCCTGCCGCGTCCTCGGCCGTTGTTGTCGAAGATGACAGGTTGTACACGACGTCCCCAGGATATGGCACCCCACAGCATGACGGAAGGCCCTCCCCATAACACACGCATCTGTGAAGCGCTCACCTCGACGCCTCCACACCCTCATACGACCGTCGGCCCTATCTAAGCAGTAGCGGCTTTCGTCGGAGAAGACGATGTTCTGCCACTGTCGGTTCCGCCACTGTCGATGCAGAACAGCCCAGTTGTGTCGTGCAAGGCGGTGTCGCTGTGTGAGACGTTGTCCAATGTACGGTCGACGACAGTTCAGATGGATGGCGATCAGACGACGTCGTACCGTGGTGTAGGAAACGGGGCGGTTGTGGGTTCCCACTGTCTGCCGGGCTGTTGTGGTGGCTGGTACGAACCGATCACGCATGTGAGTTCGGACGATGTAACGGTCCTGGCGCTGTGACGTCACTCTGGGACGGCCGCTACGTGGACGGTCGACGACGTTGTTCTGTAGAAATCGGTCTATGAGACGGTAGATTGTCGATACATGGACACCGAAAGCACGTGCAACCTGCCTGGCATCCATTCCGGCCTCCAAATTCCCCAAAGCTCTATGTCTGGAATCAGCGTGAAGTCGTGGCATCGTTGTATCGCTACTCGTAAAATGAGTTGAACATTGCTGTCTGGCGTTTCTTTTATACCCAGGCCTGGTAGTGTTTCACGTGCAATTCGCATCTTTCATGATCCACCCGTTTTGCATTCCAGATCGATTTTGGTCGTCAATTTCAGCACGTGCGTGACGTCACACTGTACTCGTTTTTTTCATGCGTTATGTGGAATTGGATACGCTGACAAGATGGCTATTGGTCAACTTAATCGATTTGTACATAGTTTATTCAAATGTGGGTTTTTTAATATTTTAAAATTTTCGCGTTTCTTTTGGAGTTAAGTATATATGCAATTAGGAAGCAATTAGGAATAGATAGTTTATAATTAATCTAAACAAGAATAAACAGTACTTCAAAATGTCCTCTCACACAACATGCAGAATATTTTTGTGTGATCTGTGTCAGAGCCGCTTTTTTCGGAATGCTGATCTTCTTAGGCATAAAAGGAATTGTTTCAATCAGTCACACATTTTCATGTGTGAACTGTGTGGTGAACATTTTACCAGAAAAGATAACTATCACAGACATACTTTAAAATGTTTAAACTGTTCGTATCAGTGTTCAAACCGAACCAAGCTCGAAAATCACGTTTTAGCATGTATCAGTAGACCTCAATCGTATTCGTGTAATCAGTGTCAGGGCATTTTTTCAACATTTAGAGAACTTGCAATACACAACTCTCGAAATCATAAACCGCAAAGAAAATTTCAGTGTTCATTATGTCTAATAGACTTTGTCAATGTGCATATGTTAAAAAGACATTTTAAAGTATGTCGAGAACAATCGGGGGGTGGAAAGCCACGAACCAAACGAGCAAAGCCAGCTCCGTCAGTCAGTACTACATCTTCCCAAACTGTCAGTAGTGTTCAGCCACATAACAAGCGACGCAAACCATCGGCCACCATTAGTCGTAACCCTGACACAACGCCCCCACCACAGATTAATCTCATAGCTGAACAAGCCCCTTCCCCACAACCAGAAGATGGTCAGATTCCCGACGAGCCACTTTCTCCAAACAGAGGTTGTAATAGACAAGCTCTGGGTGGTGACGTGAGAGAATTTGAGTATGTCGGTACTGAGCAAGATAGGTCGGACTTGATGCGATTTCTAGTCGCACGTCGTAGTGACATTATTCGTGATATTCAGTCAGAACTAAGAGAAACATTATCGATAAAATGGGGTATTTGTGTACAAATTAAAATGTCAAAAGTAACCACAGAAGGTGAACAGACATTTGTAGAACCGTACTTCAGAAACAAAATGGTCGTTGCTACAGAGACAGATGATTTAGCAGAACAATATTCTACTGCAATGAATACTATCATGATTAGATTAGACGACTATGAAGGCGAAGAATCAAATCTTAATTTTGAAGAAGTCATTACCATGAAACTGACCGTTGTTCGATTTCAACCTTTCAGGGGCGCGTCATACATCGAATTACCTGTAGAGTTAAAGCAAAAGAAAAAAAGTATACTTAACATTCAAAACGATGATGACAAATGCTTTCTGTATTGTGTTCTGGCGCAACTGTACCCCGCTCCCAGTCATTCATACCCAGAGAGAACGCATCACTATTTACCTCATGAAGACAAACTGAATGTTAATGGTATAACATTTCCAGTTACACTAAAACAAATCGATTTATTTGAAAAAAATAATGACTTGACTGTAAATGTTTACGGTTATGAAGAAATTCCACCAGTGGGTAGAAACAAACCTAAAGACTCTCCGCCCCCAAAGGTTGTATACCCCATACGAATAAGCAAATATCTCAACGTATCAAATAACCATCACGTTGATCTTCTCATGTTAACGGAAAATACACTAAACGATAAAAAAACAATTCATTTCTGTCTAATCAAAAGCTTGTCCGGTTTAACATCGTGCACGGAATACCGTGATCGACAACATTACATATGTAAAAAGTGTCTGTGGCCCTTTACCAGCGAAGAACGGTTAGACAAACACAGAGATTATCACAACGCACAGAGAATAGTTATGCCACCATTTGATGAAGCAATAAAATGTTTTGGTGTGAAACAAAAGTATAAAACACAGCGATTTCCGTTCATTATATACAGCGATTTTGAGAGTGTTCTCGAACCAACAACCGAAAAAAATCGAATACAAAAACACGTACCGTGTGGGTACGCATACAAGGTCGTAAGTATCCTAGATAAATACACAAAAACGCTGAAAGTCTACACCGGTAGAGATGCGTCAGAACATTTTATAGAAAGCATTTTAGAGGAATATGAAGAAATAATGGATATTTTTAATAATCCCGTTGACGTTGTGCTCACGACCGAGGCAAGATGGGAAATTGCTAACGCTACACACTGTTATCTGTGTGGCGAAGAATTAGATTACAGTAGACACGTAGACCACTGTCACCTCACGGGAAAGTTTAGGGGGGTTTGTCATGGTTACTGTAATTTAAATTTCAAACTGGAAAAAGAAGTGATATGTGTGCTTCATAACAGCGAACGGTATGACACGCATTTAATACTTCAAGCATCTACTAAGTTTGCTGATAGAAAACTCAGCTGCATTCCGCATAATACTGAACAGTTTCTGTCGTTCTCCATTGACGATTTAGTTTCCGTCGACTCTTTTAAATTCCTAACAGCATCTCTCGATTCGCTGACAAAAAATCTCGTGAGCAAAGGAAAGCAATGTTTTGTACATTTAAGTAAACATTTTCCCGATCATGTTGACATGCTAACCCGTAAACTTCCTTTCTGTAACAGTTACCCAGTCACAAAGACTTTAATCACAACTCGCGGAAAGTAATATTTCTAACGAAGAATATACCTTTGCAGAACAACTTTGGAAGGAATTTCATATCACAACACTAGAGGAATTCATGAGACTTTACGTTTCTGTCGATGTACTCTTATTGTGTGATGTCATGGAATCATTTAGGGATATGTGTATTAAAAGTTACGAACTAGATCCGTTACATTACAAAAGTCTCCCGGGTTTTGCTTTAGATGCTGCTTTAAAAATGACCGATGTTGAACTCGATCTGTTCACAGACCCTGACATGTACGGTTTCATTGAGAAAGGTTTACGTGGCGGGGTGTCGATGATTTCGCACAGATATTCCAAAGCAAATAATAAATATATGAGTTATTTTGACACACAAAAAGAAACGTGCTACCTCATGTACTTCGATGTTAATTCACTGTATGCAACCACTATGTTAGAACCACTTGCTCTCTGTGACTACAAGTTCATCTCACACGACGAGTTTATTGATATCGAATGGACGACTTTGGACACTGAGGGTGAGTTAGGGTACATTTTAGAAGTCGATCTGGAATATCCAAAAGAACTTCACGCAAAACACATCTCTTTTCCCCTTGCCCCACTACACAAGGTGACAGGACTGGTGAAAGACGAAGCTGGCGGTTCAGTCATTGACGAGTTCGTGGGACTTAGGGCTAAAAATTACAGTTTTACCATCATCGATAAAAATACAAATTCTAAAATCGAACACAAAAAAGCAAAGGGTATCAAACGGGGTTTTGTTAAAAAGTCATTGCGTCACGAACTGTTTAAGCAATGTCTGTTTCAGAAAAAAACGTTCTCTGCCACATTTAATAATACCCTGTACACAATCAAAAACACTAAAGTAGCTTTAATACCTTTAGATAATAAACGGTACATTTTAGAAGATGACATTACCTCAGTACCATATGATTATCAAGCATTTTAAAATAAACAAAGATCACACTTATTGTTAACATGTACGAACTGAACGAAAAGAAGAAATATACAAGGTACAACTTTATTTATAATCTATATATTTAATTAGCAAAGTTACTTAATGTTAACGAATCCATATACATACTGTATGTCTACATAGCGTTTCAGAATTTAAAACAGATAAATGTTCACACACACACTTTGATTAAAGTAATAAATTATGACTTATTAATATATGTGAAGATATAAGCTCTGCACAATCTAATAATAATAATTATATATTAAACTAATATTTCACTCTATTACAGAATGGACTCCAACTGCTATTATTACCAGGTTGTAAAGAGGGACACGGGAAGAGTTGTTTATAGACACTCAGTTCTATTTAAAAGCCGAAGACGGTGCCTGCGACATGCACTTAGGCATAACCTAGCTCAGTACAGAAATGAACATACAGCTGTACGCATAAAGGTTGTTATGTGTTCAGTGAACATTGTTGGGGAACGGAATACTTCTTGGAGAACCCCCTTTGAAATGACCCTCATTGCCTTTTACTAACATGTGCTGCAGGTATCTCACCACTATTGATTATACATTGGTGACAGTACAAATATAAAGCCAAGCACTGACTGAATTATTAACAGTAGGTGCTATATACTACCTGACATGAAGAGAACAGCCTCTGTGACAGGATTTAAGTAAATAAAATTGATACTTCGCCACCTGCAATTTTAATTATCCACTCTCCTAAGCACATGGGCTAATGGAGGGGAGGCTACTCTCGTTAAATATATGTACCACAGGCATAGCAAACAATGGTCTTGCTTGTAGCTAAGCAGATATGCATCTGTCAGTTTGATATGCCAAAATCAAGAGGCAATGTTACCCTTCCAATATTCCATAATCATACTGTCAAGTCTGTTCAGACACCAACATAATAAAATAAAGAAAAGAGGTACTCTTTTTCATGGAACTAAATTCGTCGCCTACACGTCGCTCATTGGCTGAAATAGCGGTGTGATCCCTTAAGAGGGGGTTTGGAATGGGATAGCTAGTCAGTTTTGACACATGACATACTATGACGCAACCTAGTAGGAAAACACCAAATTTGGTCATGTCTTCTAATATGCATTAACGCAAGAGGCCATGAAGATTGGCCCGGGGGTTAGCAACACTGGGCTGAAATAATAGAAAATTAAGCTTCTCCACACCTCAAGTTCACCTGACCAAAGTTATAACATGGAGGTGACATTCCAAATGTTTGCTGTTGTATAATGGGGGGGTACTGACAGCAGAACCTTATGAAATGGTCACATTAAAATTACAAGACCATACTGGGTACTGGCATATTTTAATATGTCATATGCATGAACTTTTATTAAAAATTTAATTTAAATATTGGATTTGGCAAATTCAACTGAGCCACAAAAAGGTTATTTTGGGACAGTATGAGAGGGAAGTATGCACACTGGCAGCTGTCAACGGGACACATGGGCAATTTCAAACTGGGAGTGAACTGAAGCCTAAAGTATCTGATGGCTGAGAGAACTGACCACAATCATAAACAAATTCAAAACAGAACACGCATCAGTTTACTGCATGAGAGTATTTATTAACATAACACACACCACAGGTTCCATTCCACTGAAGACTGCTACATGCTAAGAGATACAAAAGTTCACAACTTTTCCTTATACTAAGAGAATATACCACACCCAGTGTGCTAACAATGAAGCAAAAGAAAAATCCAACAGAAAACCTGCACAACAAGGGTGCCTTTCAAAAGGGACACCAATGTCTGTTCAAAAGAACTATAGGTGTTACTAAAACAAAGTGTCTTAAGCCTGAAGGTGACAACATACCAGTTACCAAGAGACTTAGTCAAGAAGAGTTCAACGCTGTGGTACACCATTGTGATAGACAGTCATACATCGTCAAGGATGCGGATGGAATTCCCAGTGACATTAGACTTCTCCGACCAACACGGATCTCAACTGGAGGTGGTACACAGGCAGGCGAGTTCCTGAAAGCAAAAATGGACATGAATGATTCCAAAATTATACACTGTGGTATGCTTCTGAAGATGTTTAATGACACTAATGAAGACCACAGACTAGCTTCTCCAGGGTCCACTGGCAAGTACACATGGAATCTAGACTTGTGTCAGAAATGGGGCCTTTGCACCCGTGCAGGACTGAGATGTCAAAAGTGTTCATTCACAAGTAAAAAATACAAACTGAATGAAGAGACAACACAGAATACTAGGAGGGGGCCAAAATCAGCAAAGCCAAATGTCGGTGTACACGTAGGACTACAGAGCACATCTGTTGGTGTTACCGGTTTCCGGGGAATAATGCTGTGTGCTGGAGTCACACCCCCAGCTACCAGCGGAATGCAGAATACTGCCAACGAAGTGGGACGAGTGACAACCAGTCTCAATAAACTTGACATGTCCACACGCAGAGCAGACTTAGTACAACTGAACATTAATAGGGGATTTTCAGCTGACCATCCCATTGCCATAGAAGGAGACTGCCGGTACAACAATCCTCTTTCAAGTGGGTGCGGTTCAACACCATTTCAACCGGCTACACAAGCAACTTACACTATGGTGGAAAATGAGACTGGCAAGAAACAAATAATAGGACTTTACACAGGAAATAAACTCTGCAAGGCTCGTGAGCTTCAAGCAGCGAGAGAAAATAGACTAATACTCTGCCCCGATCATACAGGTACCTGTACAGCAAATCTCCGGCTTGACGACACAATAGGAGACGAAGAACATTCTGCAGCTCAGTGTTCAAGTGACTTCTCATCAGACGTCTCTCCACTCACGACTGGATTCTTCACGACTGATGGCGATTCCCGTGCCGTGTCCGGATTACAGTCATCCCAGAGCAAAATATCTAAAGTGAAGATAAAAAATCTGAGAGACACCCGTCATTTATCCGAATCACAAAGGAAGTTTACAGAAAGGGTCAAGTTCAGTGACATGTTCCCTGGAAACACAAAAGCGGAACGAGAAAAGGTTAAAACAATATTTGCTATCGACTTGAGACGGCGCTGCCACAGTGAATATACATCGGCACACAACCAACTTGCCGGCAACATGAACAAGTTAGTAAGCAAACTGTCTTACACTGCTACGAGTATACTATATTGTGTGACTGGGAAATGTGGAGCAACATGCAGAAAACATTCCTTTGTGTGCTCAGGGGTGAAAAAGGGACGATCAAACATGACATTCATGCCTACCGGTACAAAGTTAAATGTCACGGTAGAGGACGAGGCACTGATTAAACAATGCATAGACATAAGACTGGGTGTAAAAGCCATTGAGAAGACTAAACTGAACACAAATACTCAAAAGTGTGAGAGCGTCAACAGAGCATACAGCAGAACAAATCCAAAAACTGTTACATACCATAGAAATTTCACCAGCCGCATACACAGTGCCGTGCATATGCTGAACAGTGGGTTTTCAAGTTCGGTCATTCAAAGATGTACAGCTGTGGGAGCTTGGGTACGTGACAAAACATCGGTCATATGCCACTTGAAGAGCATCGAGCGGATAGCCAGGAGACATGCGAGTCGTCAACGAACACAGCAATTCCAAGCCAGGAGGGCATCTCTAAGAAGAAAAAAGATACAATATGTATGATAGACTTCATCGGACAATAACATATTCAAAAAACTTACTCGACCCCGAACTGAACTATAACTCTGTTGGCAACAAACTGTGAACACTCGGTGAATTCTTTCGGATATATATATATATCTATATATATATATATATATATATATATATATTATATATATATATATATATATATATAATGTATATGTTATAATTTTGTATGTATGTATGTATGTATGTATGTATTTATTTACCTGAACTATTATAAAATGCAATCTGGATATATACCATGGCCTGAACATTTCTTTGGAACCATATTTCTACAGTGCTGCCTTTGATTATTGATTACATGTGGCTCTAGACTTAAGTGGTGTATATCGACACACAAACTGTGGTGACATAAGTGAGAAACATCAAAAGATTTTGGTAAAGTGACTGATTTGACATGAATCGTGTATCGAAGCCTGTGAACATTAATTGGCTTGTGTTTATCCTGACCTGGCAGTCTAATATTCATGACACCATATGCCATATTTTTATAATGTCTGATATAGCCATTCCATAATACACAATTATTTACATTACTCTGTCTTGTGTTTCTATTAATTTTATGCAAAGTGGTGGCTATCCACAGTGCATTCATGCTATATTTGCTTAATTATTATGCTAATTAGTGCTGATTAAAATATCCACCACACTTCAAAAAACAAAAAATGTGTAGCCTAGTGTGTGCCGATTCTCTGAGAACACGAAAGCACATGGCTGGTGAAGTTTGCACCAATTACAACATGGTCACGGCCGGGCCGGTGCTATGCACTGGTAAAATAGTGTTTAGGTATCTCACCACTATTGATTATACATTGGTGACAGTACAAATATAAAGCCAAGCACTGACTAAATTATTAACAGTAGGTGCTATATACTACCTGACATGAAGAGAACAGCCTCTGTGACAGGATTTAAGTAAATAAAATTGATACTTCGCCACCTGCAATTTTAATTATCCACTCTCCTAAGCACAGGGGCTAATGGAGGGGAGGCTACTCTCGTTAAATATATGTACCACGGGCATAGCAAACAATGGTCTTGCTTGTAGCTAAGCAGATATGCATCTGTCAGTTTGATATGCCAAAATCAAGAGGCAATCTTACCCTTCCAATATTCCATAATCATACTGTCAAGTCTGTTCAGACACCAACATAATAAAATAAAGAAAAGAGGTACTCTTTTTCATGGAACTAAATTCGTCGCCTACACGTCGCTCATTGGCTGAAATAGCGGTGTGATCCCTGCAACCAGCAATAAACCACATGACAAAAGACAGTTGTGAAGGATGTGCAATTGATCATCCGTCTCAAACGCAACACAGTTGTTTAATGACGACTCAGAATGAAGCCATTGATTCCTATTTTCAAAGAGCCCTGCAGTCGTTGCCACACGAGGCAATAGTGCGAGATGCAGAACGTTTTGTTCGCATACACGGTGAACCGACTCATGCGATACACACCCTACCTTACACCAGCGTTGAGTGGCTACAAGAGAACTTTCTTAGTGAAAATCGTCGGAATGTACTGGAGATGATGTTACGTGTGCAAATGACTGAATGACTTTCCAGCAATAAAACAACACTATAGATTAATTAGAAAACTAAGTAATAAACAAAGACTACATATTAATTAGAAAGTAAGAAATAAACACACCATACTAGTGAACAAAGAACACTTTATTTCTTTTAATACTTTTCTAACACCTTTAATTTCTTCACGCCGGGAATGCCCACGTTAGCTTTTCTTTTTAAATAAAACTGTTTATTCTTGTTTACAGCTGGTGTTTGTTTTCTTTGTTTGCCGCTACCTTTCTGTGTCAATACGAAGAGTTTCTGGGGTACATTTAACTCTTTCAATTTATTAATGAAATGTTCATAGCCCACGGGCTGCTTTGTAGAATCAGTGTCCAACACAGCGTAGCGTATCATCATTGGTACATTAGATCCCACGTGAGCGTGTCCAACTTTATCTCCCCTGCGCGTGCTGTAACCTCACCGTGGTGCAGGGGTGTAACATTCTCTTTGAGAATGGCCAATACAGCACAAAATTGAAGTTTTGATTAAAATTCAGTATCCGTAAAATTCTGTGATATTTGTGTTTTTGCACAGTTCTTTACACTGTTCTTTACACTGTTTTTTTTTAAACCTTGAATTTTTATATCATCACTTTATTTATTTGCATTACCATAGTTTGACACCCAATAGCCGATGTATTTTTCGTGCTGGGGTGTCGTTAAACATTCATTCATACATTCATTCATTCATTCATTCATTCCAACTTTATCAAGTAGTTCACCATCATCATTCCACTGTAATGTACCCTTTTCAAACTGATCTTTAACAAAAATCCACAAAGCCATTAATTTTCCGATTAGTCTTGCACTGGGAACACCTTGTAGTATAGCAGTTTGTAAAGATAACAGTGAATTGTTGTTGTTTGACTGTTCTGATAAACTCGTATAATGTTTATTATATATATCACCATCATTCGACATGGTCTGTTTCTCTGTTGACGAAGCAGTTTCAATAGAACGGTCTTCACATTCACTTTTTAATAGATGTAGAATCACTCAACCGAGTCGGTGTGTTGTTCCTCTTCAATAGATTGTTGTACGTGTCTCGGCTCAGTAGAACATGTGCTTTCGCCATTGTTCAACTGTAATTCGGTAGGGTCGTTCCCTTTCAAGTAGTTTAAGAGCGCTTCAATGCAACTAGGTATTATGAAATGGTTAGATCGTAACAGTCTGTGGTTCTCCTTTTTGTTAACTGATCTATCGACCAGTTGACGAATGATCACTCTGTAGCGATACAGACGTTTTTGTACACTGTCCGAGATTGAAATGTTACCACGTAGAATGTTGTAGATCACTTCAATTAACGCCTTGAACTGTTCGGGTGATGCGTGGATCAACAGCGCACGTCTCTGTTTGATGCATGCATCATTGAGAAGTGTCAGGTAGCTCAAATTGTTGCTAATTAAGTCTGTCATAATTTACAACATAATCGGATCTCCTTACTATAAAATAGTACGGACCACCCCAACAATCTGGAATGTCAACACCACGTGCAACAAAACGTTTAAGTGAGTCAATAGCTTCAGACTTGCTTTTATACCACTGAGAACCCTCCGATAATACTCTCTCTGGTTTACCACGTGGGTATGCCACAATAATCCAAGAGTACTGCTTGCGCATGTCGTATGCAATCGCACAAATGAGCATTATCGTACACAACACTGGTTTTATATTAGTCTTTAGGAAGATAGACAGTACACAGTTCTCCAGGTAAAATACCCGTACGTAGTCGTCCATATTCGGGATTACTGTATGGTGCCACATCAACCAACATATATCCATATTTTCTTGATTGCACGGCATCTTGATATGCCTCGGTAAAGTACTTAGACTGACCGGGAAATATCTGTGAAGCAAAATCTTATATTCATGCGCTGATCGCGCATTAGCCATTAACACAAACAAATGGGTATTTAAACTCATGGTGCGAGAACACTTTCCTTTAGGGTAAAGACTTTGTTGTAAACTAATGCATGTAATACCCAAATGATGTGAAAGAGTAGAATAAACTTTCAACATGAGCTCACTGTTACACACTTCCATCATCAGATCGTCCAATACCAACAGAATATGGTTCTGAGCCTCGTCTGCCCACGTGTACAGCTCTTCCTGTGTCGGCAGTCCCTCGTAAAACAGTATGTTAGGAACGGAGTGTTGCATGTCTGTGTACACATCCTGCCATACCACGTAACAATAAACAATGCGTGTAGGTGTTACATCAAACACAAACTTGGCATTCTCCAAAAGACGCTTTGTAAAAAAACGTTTTCCCGCTGCCACTTCCACCTACTATCGTAATTGTTGTAGGGGTCGTTATCTTTATCAAACATTCTTGTTCGGTCATGTTTAGAATGAACCGTTACATACAAAGCACTGACGTCAATTAAACATAATGTTTATGATCATTAATCTATGTACATACACAATTGTTAGGTCTATCGCATACATATCTTGAATAACGTTGATTTCCTATACAAAAGAATATTTCATTATAACTAAAAATAAATCCTTTTAAACCAATAAAACATTTATAAAAACAACCTTTCAAAAGCCACTTTATTTCAAATACGCACTTTTGCAGTGACCCCATCGCACCCAACAAAAACATTATTTACAGAACAATAGAATATTACACCACACTTGCACTGCCTTGACCCTATTTCTAAAAATAGAAGGCTCCCGATGTAGAACTCTCATAATGCTACCTTGTAAAGGAAACATGACACGTAACCACATTATAGCTCATTTTAAAAACAAAATGATATAAAAATAATATACAAATAAGTTTATAACCATAAAATGCGTGTAGTTATCTTAAAACGAAGAAATTACACCGATCAGTATCAAAGTATGATTTATGCATATTTTCCCGTAAGCTTTCGGAAAAAACCGGAAGTGACGTCAGAGCCGCTATACTCTTTCATTGTTTATATATGGAGTAAGGGGCTTATGATCTTTTCAGAGCCCAACAATGCCGTACTGTGCGGCCTTTGGGTGTCAAAATAAACAGTTTAAAGGATCGGGATTATCTTTTTTCGGTTTTCCAAAGGATTGTATTCGAAGAAAGGCGTGGATATTTTATTGCAAAAGAAAAGATTGGACACCAACGCCGTATAGTACTTTGTGTTCCGTACATTTTTCACCTTCAAATTACGAGACTTTTCCAGCAACGAAAGCAAGTTACGGATATCGTAATGCTAGAGCAAAATTATTTGTAACAGCTATCCCTGATGTTCACCTATTACTAGCACCAGAAGAGCCAAAGACGCCAAAAACATCACGAGGGGCATATGCTAAACGAAGACGAGCTGAGGTAAGTTTATCTGTTCATTTCATTTTCTTGTGCATGTCGAAATACTTCCATCCCAACTTCCAATAGAAGTGTTTGGGGTTTTTCATTATCAATAATTACACAGTAATTTGATAATTTTAGGACTTTCCTTTGACACATTATAAATACTTATAAATATTAGGGTTACCTTCCCTCTTAACGGACTAGATAATGCACGTGTACCTAAAAGAAATTACTTTTATTTTCAATATTTTTGCTCTCACCAGCACGAATCGGAAAGAGAGAAACTGTATGTTCCGGGGGAATATTTAACATGGATTTATGTAGATACAAAAATACTATTATCAATTAATTCTATGTTTTGACCAGAAAGTTAATTATTGATAATCCACCAATTTACAGAATATTGTATTCATACCAAATACATCCATTTTATGAATCCAAACTGGTGTACACATACAATTAGTATTGTGTCAAAGAATTGTTCAAATACAATATGTGCTGCTAAAATCTTTTATTCATTAAGAGATACAGGTATCAAACATGTATTGGAATATATAAACCAACATTTCTCCAGTGAAGGATATATGGTAGCCCCACTTCCATGGCTAGTAATATTTCAACGTTGGGCTAGTAAATAACTACTATTGTCATGCCATTGGCATTTTTTG
>NC_054699.1:43948028-43980474 GCF_016097555.1 Gigantopelta aegis | reverse complement strand
AAAAGGCCCCACCTTGCCGAACAAGTTGCTCTCCGGTAAGTCCTTATTTTATTATTCGCACGCCGTCGTGTTTTAACCTGATAGGACATAATGAGATATGTCCGCCCCAGTTTATATTTTATTCTTCCATATTTTTACGAATTTCACCCACGATAAAACGTCCAATTAATAACCCAAAGCCAATTTAAACTTAAAACCGATATCATAACCACATCGAGTCTTCTTAATCGACCCCTGCGTGTGCTGAACCTCACCGTGGTGCGGGGGTAACATTCCTTTGAGATTGAAGTTGGGGTAAAATTCAAGTCCGTAAAATTCGGTGATATTTGTATTTATATTTTTGCACAGCCTTACACTGTTTTTGTTTGGCCTTGGTTTTTTATATTGTGTTGATCTCATTGTTATTTGGTTACCATAGTTTTGCACCCAGGGCCGATGATTTTTCGTGCTGGGGGTCGTTAAAATTCATTCATTCATTCATTCATTTTAAGTCGACCGTGTGGTAATGTACCAATTCAGTATCGCCACCTTGCCCCGAACTCTTCTAAGGGGTCATTCGGGTGAAAGTTTGGAATGATGAATGAATGTTTTAACGACCCCCACACGAATTGAAATGAATGTTAACGACACCCCAGCCGAATATGAATAATTTTTAACGACCCCCACACAAAATAATCGGCCTATTGGGTGTCAAAACTATGGTAAAAAACCCAATGGATGACAAATCAATATAAAAAATCAACAATTAAAATAAAAACGTGTAAAGGACTTGTAAAAAACAAATACACAGATAAATATAATTAAAAATTTTAGAATAAAATTCAGTATCACGTAAAAATTGTAAAAAATCTTGAGGAATCGAAATGATCCATCCATTTTCTTTGTCCAAATAAACTTTTCGATTGCTTTTCAGATGGGTAAACCCTCCACCAAATATCCCGAGTCACTGACGTGCTACACTGAGGTGGGAAATCTTCTTTAAGATAAAATTGAAGGGTCAAATATTAAGACCGTGCGGCACGACACAGGACTTTTCACCTTCCTGCCAATTTGTTGATATTTTTTTAAAATCATTATAAGGTACAACCAACCCTGGCATGAGGAAAATCCAAAGCAACTTTGGCGCTGGAATTGCCTTTTCATTACCCCGATCCACATGGCTGGCACCCCAACAAAATCCTCTTTTTTGGCAAAGATAAAAGAATGAAGAATAATGAATGAATGATAATGAATGAATGAATGAGAAATGAATGAATGAATGATGAATGAGATGAATGAACAAGAAGAATGTTTTAACGACACCCCAGCACGAAAAATTACATTGGCTATTGGGTGTCAAACTATGGTAAATTCAAAAATAAAGTGATGATCAAAACAAATAAAATTCAAGGTTTAAACAAAACAGTGTAAAGAACTGACAAAAAACACAAATTCCAGAATTTTTAGGACACGAATTTTACTCAAAACTTCAATTTTGGTCTGTATTGGCCCCATTCTCAAAGGAAGTTACACCCCTGCCCCACGGAGGTTACAGCACACGCAGGGGTTCTCACCGGAAAACGAAAGTTTTATCTAAAAAAAATCGCTCTTCGGGGCGGTTGAAAAAAATTAAGAATGAAATGAATGTTTTAACGAATGAAGAATAATGAATTTTTAACGACACCCCAGCACGAAAACTACATCGGCTATTGGGGTCAAATAGGTAATGCAATAAATAAAGGATGATCAACACGATAAAAAATTCAATACACGGTTTACACACGTGCCTGCACACAGTTGAACACCTCTCAACAAATATAAGTTGCATATCGGCTGTGACCATATTGATTACACTACAATGCTGCTTTGCCACACTAATACTATTCGCAATTATTGTTAACTACAGCACATTAAAAACTAGTCCTTAAACTAATTTTCCAGTAGATTAAGTACAATACTAGTAATTAACAAAAACGCTACATTAATAACGGATGACCTTATTAGCCCTAACCGAACTGGGGTTGAGCGATCAGTTATTCGCGCGCATGGGTACTTCCAGTTTGCACCAACGCCAATGCAATAGAGACACCAATAGGATCCCCCCCGATAACAATAGGCTCAATCTTAAACAATAGGAGCTGGCTGATGTGAAACTCTTATTTCCTTGTCATCAAACATTTTACTAAAATTTTTGACAAAAAATATTAAGTTAGAATACCTTTGGTACTTTCCAGGATTAGATTGTTTGAAGATGACACATTATTACATGGAAAGCTATTTGGATCATGGCACATCGACGCAAATGTGGAATAAAATTTGCCGGGGAACGAAATTATTGTATTAAGCATTTTACGACACCCATAAAAAAACAAAATTTCGGAACTGAAATGGAATTGATTATTGATGTAGTTCTTTGTGTATCTATATAGTATTATACTATTAGCACAGTAAAGTTTGTGGGGGTTATTATTTTTTTTTATTATTTTAAAAAAACTAAGATTGTCGAAAGTCATTACTTAATTTAAGGCCTTCATTATTTACTTTAAAGAAAAAAATATTTAGTTCCTTTGTATTTTTTTAAAAAATATTATTATTTACAGGCCATTACGTACATGAGTTTCAAAGGTTTTTTTTTCTTAAAACAAAATCTTAGTTTAAGGATCATTGCAGGTCATTACGTATTTTAAGCGGTTTATTTATTATTTCTATCATTTGTAATCTTCTTTTTGTTTTATTAGTAATTTGCATTTTAGCTATAATATGGGTGATTAGGTATTTTTCGGGTTACATCGATATAAAACCCCTGTCGTTCAACAGAAGCACTGTACCCCCTCTGTCACGGGTCATTCACTGTCTCTCCGTTCACAGAATCATTGGCCGGACATCCACGATCCTTAAAATGATCATTGTGCTACATTCCCCATTATCCACCATCATTTTTGTCAGCGATGCATTCAAAGATCATCTTCTCAGTCACCATTAGTACCACCATAATTCAGCCAGGATCATCCACACTCTTTGTCAGGGTCATCAGATCACCTTCGCGTCGTCAAATCATTGACCCCGTCGTCACGATCATTCACTGATCATCTGCTCTGTTGATATGACTGACGAGATGGATGTTTCATCTCAACGTCGTTCACGATCAACATCAAAGGAAAAAGTAACGCTAACTCCCGTACTAACGCACGCCCACCCTAATCATGACAGATATGCACTTTTTTGTAGTTTTGCTAGGTTATATTTTAGTCTCAGATTGCAGGATATCGTATCTGCAGTAATTTCATTTCAATTTTCGGATTTCGACATCACATCTGCGCCCCCCCCCCCCTCCCTTACTGAACATTCTGGATCCGCCCCTTGCTGTTGCCACATAGGCTAATCTTGTACGATAGGCAGCAAAGTATATTTTATATATGCTTCCCACAGACAGGTTAACACAAACCATGGCCTTTGTTGAACCAGTTATGGAACACTGGTCGGTGCAAGTGGGTTACACCTAGCCATTGAGCCTTGCGGAGCACTCGCTCAGGGTTTGGCGTCGGTATCTGGATTAAAGTACCATGCCTTGACTAGGATACGACCCCAGTACCTATAGTATGGAGACCCAATGGCTTAACCACTGCGCCACCGAGACCGGTCGGATATAGGTGACAGGCAGTTACTAATATACTCGCAGGCAGGTTAGGCAGGCATTTTCGTTATACTTATTGATATTTGATTAATGCATATGGGGTGGGATGGTGTAGCAGTGGCTGTTGGGTGTAACCCATGTATTTTTCAAAAATTAAGTTTCAGTTACATTTTGATTTATACATGTTAATATTTTTTTTATTTGCATTATTGGTGTTTATATGCATTTATAGCAGAGGGGGGAGATGTAGGGGGTGGTGTGGTGTAGCAGAGGCTGTTGGGTGTAACCCATGTATTTTTCAAAAACTAAGTTTCAGTTGCATTTTGATACATGTATTATACATGTTAATTTTTATTTTGGCATTATTGGTGTTTATATGCATTTATAGCAATGGGGGGGGGGGGGGGGGGAGGGGGGGATATAGGGGTGGGGAGGTGTAGGGTGTAACCCATGTATTTTTAAAAACTAAGTTTCAGTTACATTTTGATACATGTATTATACGTTAATATTTTTATTTGTATTATTGGTGTCTGATAATATCTATTTCTTTGTCCCATGAAAAACTAATTTTTAGCTTTGTTCATATTTATACGCGCGTGCGCACACACACACACACACACACACACACACACACACAGTATAATATATAAAAATGTAATAAAAATGTGTGCTTTTAATTGTATATATTTTCACTATGTGATAGTCCAACTACTAATAAATGACTATATATATTTATTTTTTTCCAGTTATTTATATAAATTTATTTAATGTTTAGCATTAATGCAAAGTGACTCATATAAGATGCAAGTCAAAACATACAATTTCACTAGAAAAATGGACCACCAATAAAGGTGGAATGTACACAATAATAACAATCTTTAGAACAGACTATAGGATGATATTCAGCCATTTAAAAAAAAAAAAAATGGAGTCACTTTGAACGTCAGAAGAATTAAAAGCTAGGAAATTTACTAATCTTGACATTGTCAGGTATGTAAAAAACGATCATGTTGGAGGAACATATATTTGCCGACAACAGGTGTTTGGATTTTGACGAACGTTCGATATTGGTGTCAGAATCCGTCCTGTAAAATGTGCAGTGCTGATTTATTTACTCGCCGTCGAGATTCAAACGACGCCAGTAGAAGATTTGAATCTCAATCGAGATTAGATCTGCTGAAGCCAATGGTAGGTTCAAGTCTGCAATTATCTCGCACTGTGACGGAACATGCTCTTATTTCTTTTCGCCTGTGGCGATATTAATTGTTTTAGAAGGCCGTGTGCAGTCTCAATATGCACTTAAGCCCAGGTGGGCACTTTGTTACGTAATACCTCTGCGCGACGGTGGTCGTGCTGTTTTCAATACACACCCAGACTAGATGCGGAGGGCCATGTGGCCAGTAGTTACGTAATACCTCCGCGAGTGCGGTTTTTACGACCGTGATTTTGGCGACTAGGCGTCAACAAGTCTGGCCATCTAAGAGAAAATTCCCGTCTTGGTCGCTGTGGAAATATCACTTGTAGGTATTCGGTGCCGCGATGTGCCCCCAGGCGATATTCGGATTTTTTTTTATAAATAGCTAGGGTTTTAGAGATATCAGGGAGAAACATATTGGAAGGCTTCCAGGGAACGCGTCCGTTTGGACTTGGTAATTATATATTTCTGCTCTGTTGTATAACCTTGATGTGACTGATGTGACTAAATATTTTAATACTGTATTATACCAATATTATTTAGACGGTATTTCCGGTAATCTGACGAAGTAAACTGTAGGATTCATTGTTGTAATATTATTAAAGCTTAGCCAGTCATCCTAGAGGACCTAGGTAAACTAGGTTATTGTGTTTATGGTAATATGCACCAGTATTAATTCTGTATTACAAGGTTACTGAATGAGTAGTTAAGGGTTAATTAAAAATTAACCAGTTAGGAATAGAGTTGTAATTCCTTTATTAATTAAGTTCCCCTGGAAGCGTTTCTCAATTATCACACGTGTGGGTGTTGTGTCACGGTGAAGTGATTAGAATATTGTGTAAACTAGACACCTAGTGATTAACTAATTAAGTGATCAGTTCTGGGTTGTTATTATTTGTTGTTGTTAATTAACTACTGCGGCAGTACATTTGTCAGCGTAGGTTAATACAGATTCTAAAGTGTATTGTGTTTTTGTTGTGTTTTCGAGTGAACTAAACGTGCTATATTACATATACTTTATATAAGATCTTATCTCTGATCATACCCAGACGAGCCACGCGGGTTTTCAACTGCCCGTTACAGAGAGATCTAACAGATATACAGTTAGGAGAGAGATTTGGATAATCGTGTTTCATTCAGTTACGGGTGTTATAGGATCCCCGTGACACGCACATAAGTAGTTCTGCCTTTGTTACAGATCGTACTTTGTCTGCCTGTGTTCCCTGACCTTCACCACAAAACATTGTTATTGGCTGATGGGTAGATTTCAGTTTCTTATAATCCTGATGTTGTTTTGTATCAACATGTCGCTTACAGTCATTTTTCCCGCCATGAGCACATGAAAAGTTCACATCGCACACTAAGCATTTCACGAAGGTGTCTCCCTTGTTCGACGAAATCAGGCACGGCCATAGACTATTATACAACTCTATATATTTTTGCGACGATTTAAATCGTTTTTTAGTCATGATAGAGTTACTAGTAATGTAGTACACGTGTATTTTAAGCATATATTTTTTTATGTAACTAATGTTTAATTTCAGGTTCTTAGAGGAGTATGTACCTTTAAGTATGGTATTTAGTATGTATTTCATTAATGTTTATTTTCAGGCTGTAACAACTACAGGTTGAACAACATATCACTATAATTAACATTTTATCACCTTTTTCTATTATTGCCCTGTACCTGTGATGTGTTCGTGTATGCTGGTCAACCACGCGTGACCACATCAGTGCAGTCAGTGTGAGCTCTTTTGGTAGCCATAGCTACAATACAAACACCCAAGTTATCTTTAAACTTTGACCCTTGTCTCTTTCTCTCCCATTGGCTAATTAACGCTCACCAGTATCTGCATGCTTTCTTTGGACTGACCAGACAGGACAGAATTATTTAGTATTTGAAGAAACAAGTTCAGATCAGAGAGAAATAGTAGAAGTTTAATTTAAAGATTAGTATTAATTTGTTATAGAAGATAAACTTAAATAATAATAGTAAATGCCTAATTTTCTATTCCTGGTAATGATTAATGAATAATTTAACATATAATATTTAATAATAAATCTGCCTTTTAATTATTATGGATTACAGGGCGTGACATAATGAATGTCAGCCATCTTTGTTTTCTGCTGTCAATACTATATATTTTATGATTTAAGTGAAGTTTCTGTTTTAGTTGTTAGCTTATCTGAGTTAATAATTTAGCTACGTTTAATCAACTGTTTTTATGACGAACTACACCAAACATTGGTTTTGCAATGAATTAGTTTAAATGTTTTATTTCTGAATATATAATAGATATATGGAAACCATATACTAAACAATTGATATTATGAATTTATTTTTATGCAGGTTTCCCCAGTTGTTATGGAATATATCAACACAATGCCTACGTGTAATTCATATGGTATGTTAAGCTACAGGTTTCAATGATTATAATTGGTGGACACGAATTGATATAATATATATATATATATATATATATATATATATATATATATATATATATATACATGTATGTTAACATGATTAATGATCGTGATGACAGTATTTAGGATAAAGAGGATGATGATTCATAATCATCAGAATGATAATTAATGCTTAATGACGGTTTTCTATGATTTGCAATGTATTTCATTAATATATGCCTGAATGTTTGTTTTACCTCGACAGGGATATATTTGTATTGTTTTTACCATATTGTTAACGTTTGTGTTTTTAATCCTTGCAGGGTGTGTATTGTGTCTATATTTACATGAATAAAAGATGATGCCCTAACCCGTAGCTGGTGTTGTGAACTTTGTTGAACCTAGCTTCACGCACAAAATACCGACTGCTACAGTAATACTATTTTTCCGTTTTAAAGACGGGATAACGGAATCGACCATTACGCCACTTTTAAAAATATCATCTGAAGGACTTTTTCAAGAACCAGTGTAATAAGCGACCGAAAACCAGTTGATGCGCCTTTTATTCGGCAAACTCCGTAGTTTGCCGAATATACCATGTTAAAAAAACAAACCAAAAAGCAAACAAAAAAACACGAAGTCGTAGTTTGTTTGAGACAACACGTAGTCCGTACTTTTGGGCAATTTTCCGTAGTAGTAAACAGGTCTGCATTCACGTGTTCGTCACAAAGTTTTATCAATTCCTCGTATTCTTCAGGCGTTAAGGGCGACCATAAGTCTTCAACCTCGGGACCAGGGGGAGTCTCCAACGCAGTGGCTTCTTCTGATTGAAGAAGCTGCTGCGATGGAGATGGAACAGATTGTTTAATTCTTGGTACAGTAGATCCATGAGCTTTAAATTAACGTGTTAGTGATCCTCCAAGCCATTTTGTTTGGCCCAGGCAAGCAAGTCGTCACTGTTCTTGAAGGAGTCCACCATGGTGTTGATTGCAAAGCGATCCATCTAATAAAAATAAACGCCCGACCTAATTTGTTGGACCTAAATTTCTCACAAAATAATACCTCATATTTTTTAGTGTTATCGTGTTCTTATCAAAATCGGGATTACAATAGGAAACGACGATGTTTGGTGTATAAAAGAATTCTTAACATTAGATATAGGCACACGCACACACACACACACGCACGCACACATACACACACACACGTTAATATGTGACTGTGCTCTTTAGAAATTCAAGATCCACAAGTTCATATATATTTTATTTTCTTGTTTATTCAAATTCACACCTCAACTATCTGGTCAGTCGGGATGGTGTTAGTAACCAGGAAGGAAGGTTTATTTAACGACGCACTCAACACATTTTATTTATGGTTATACGAACATATTATGGTTAAGGACCATACAAATATTGAGGGAGGAAACCCACTGTCGCCACTTCATGGGCTACTCTTTTTGATTAGCAGCACTGGAGCACTGGTTTGATATAACCCAATGGGCCTACCGACGGGGATCGATCCCAAATCGACCGCGCATTGAGGGAGCCCTTTATCACTGGACTACATCCCGCCCCTGTGTTAGTAATTTGTTGAAGACGTCATGCACAGTGTTGTTACAAATTCACTTTTATGCAGTATGTTACGCGAAGCGAACCATGGACCTGTTAGCCTTTGAGCTTAACATTCATACCATCGATACCAGTAAACACATTTTCCCCGTGTTATATTATATCGCTGTTGCTGCATACATTGTTTGTAATAAATCTAAAGACGAATTTGTCTGTCGTTTATTCAATAGATTTTCCGTACGCAGAACCATGCTCTTTCAACGTAGTTCATCAAGATAAACGTCTCCGGCACGATATTTATTATTGTGATGTGTATTGCTGTGCCTTAACCTTTATCCATTGGATCGAATTTTCCATTTGCAATGAATGAATGAATGAATGAATGAATGAATGAATGAATGAATGAATGTTTAACGACACCCCAGCACGAAAAATACATCGGCTATTTGGTGTCAAACTATGGTAAATGCAATCACGATTTAATAAAATCAGGCATATGTGCTTTATTTAAGAGCTTCAACACGTACAACAACATATGATGAAAAGGAAATAAGAGTTGAACATCAGCCAGCTCCTATTGTTATCGAGGGATCCTATTGTGTGGTCTTCTATTGCATGGGCGTGGTGCAATACTGGAAGTTCCCATCGCGCTATAAATAGATCGCGTCACCCCAGTCGGTTAGGTCTAATAAGGTCATCGTTATTAATGGTAGCGTTTGTTATTACCAGTATTGTACTTAATCTACTGGAAATTAGTTCATACAACGCTTGTTTAACGAACAGTGGTTTAATATTATATTTTGTTTGATGTATAGACGACAACCACGATTTCAAGTGAGACGAAAGTTTTTGTGTATGCTACTCAATCGAGGTCACATATCTAGCTACTCTCCACAACACATCTGCATTGTTGGTTGAGTCTATTCCAGAGGGGTGATTTCAGTTTTACTGCTATGTAGTTAGAAATCGTTTTAGGGTATGATCGAACCTACCACCCCTCTGATTACATGAATTGGTTATCAGTTATGTTATCTATACTATCTGTAATAATTATAAAATGAGCATGTCCATTCTTGTATTTTGAATGTACAATAAAGAGTTAGGTTTATGATCGGATCGCCAATCAAGACATATCAACAGATAGCTCTCGTGCAGAAAACATCTCGAGATAGCGACTTTGTAAAAGTTTGTTGATTTTTATATTCGCCAGTAATAAATGTTTTAAAGGTAAATTAGATCGTATAGGTAACTGAGACGTTTTTTTTCTATAACGTGTAACAATTTACCAATGGCGGAAAAACGACAATTTCTGAATAACGTGAAGACGGTCGAAGCGTTAGATAAATGGGCTAATGCACATCATTCCTCTGATGACGAAGAAGTCAACATGAAACGGATCGAGTTACTGGCAGCAAACCTTTCTGGTGAAAAGACTGGATTATCTCCAAAACGATATGACTGCAGTATGTGTTGCAAAACATTTACTTTAAGGAAAAATCTATTAAGACACAACAGGTCTATACACATGAGAGAAAACTACAAGTGTGAGCAGTGTGGAGTCTCCTTTAATCGTCATGATAAATATATTACACACACACGTCAGCATGGTGTCAAGCGACCGCGGACCACACAATCACCTGTGTCAAATAAACGACTGTGTCTTCACTCACTAGAGAATACTGTGAACAGTATTACAAACAATGCTGCTCTACCCGCTCGACTGGATAAATGTAACTGGTGTGGTCATTTTAAGTGTTTACTCCCGGGAAAGCGTTTTTGTCAAGCTTGTTCAATGAAAGGTCGAGAATGTAAACAGTGTCACCGTCCACTTCCCGAGAGATTTTACAGCCAGCGGGTCAACCAGTGCGACACCTGTGTGAGGCGGCGTGAAAGATATGAAAACAGACGAAATCAGGCCGGAGCAGGACGTGTGGAAGCTCTTGAGGGAGCGGTGTCAACAACTACACTTACACCTAATCATGCAAATGATGTTGACATTTTACAGTTCTTATCAGATGAAGAAGCAAATATAGATAGAATTCTGCATGAGTTTTTGTTGCAAAAGAAAGGTATGAAGTGGTTCTTAACATTAAAAATTAAATTTATTAAATATGATGAAAACAACGAAAGCATATTAGCTGAACCTGTGCTTAGAAGTACAAATTTTTTAACAACCAATATTTCTGAAATAGATCAACAAATAGCAGAGGCATTTCAAAAATTGTACACATCATCACAGGAGTTTCAAGCTGAAGGGAGTGGGTGGGCTATCGATCAAATCATACATTTGGAGGTCAATACAGCTGAATATGTTCCATTGAGTGGTAGCAGCTATATCCCTCTTCCAAAAGTCCTGACTAAGAAGAAAGCTATCCTCAATATTCAGAACGAAGACCAAAAATGTTTTATCTGGTCCATATTGGCAGCGCTTCACCGAATATCTTTTAAGGATAATTCTAACAGGGTAACGAAATACCAACCTTATGAAAGTGAGCTTCACCTAAAAGGCATTGACATGCCTATCCCTCTCTCTCAACTATCCAAATTTGAAGACCAGAATGAACTATCTATCAATGTATTTGGATACGATGAGAAGGATGGGGTATTTCCTATGCATATAAGTAATGTTGAAGTGCATAAAAAAGTTGATTTATTACTTCTTAGCCAGGGAGGGCAGAGACATTTTTGTCTGATCAGAAATTTTAGCAGGCTCATGGGAGACAGAACAAAATACAATGGGCAGACCTTTTATTGTAGACGATGTTTGCATGGTTTCTCTAGGCAAGATTTGTTAAGCGAGCACACACCTTACTGTACTGAACACGGTACTCAAAAAGTTAGACTACCTTCAGAGGAAAAGAAATGGGTAGAATTTAAAAGTGTACACAAACAGCTAAGGGTACCGTTTATCATCTATTGTGACTTCGAATCTGTTACCAAACAAATTAGTGGTTGTAATCCATCCCCAGGTGTATCACATACCACACAGTATCAGAAGCACGAACCTTCTGGTTTTTGTTACAAAATTGTTGCTTCTGATTCAAAATTTGACAAATCAGCCATAGTCTACCGGGGACCTGATGTCATCAAAAACTTCATAGAGTGTCTCGTGAAAGAAGAAGGTGAGATAACTAAGCTTTTAGAAAACCCTGAGCCATTGTATTTAACAGAAGAAGAACAGAAGATATTTCAAATGGCTGATGAATGTCACATTTGTCATGGTAAATTAGGAGAGGATCGAGTCCGTGATCATGATCACTTGTCTGGTATATTCAGAGGCGCTGCCCATAAAAACTGCAATCTAAACTTGAAATTTAAAAAGAAAAATGGAAAAACTAATGAGCCTGATAAATTCTTTATACCTGTTGTATTCCACAACTTGAAAGGGTATGATTCACATTTGATTATAAAACAGTTGGATAAAACCTACAGAGGACAAATAGATTGCAATGAGGACAAATAGATTGCATTGCTAACAGTATGGAAAAATATATATCTTTCTCACTGGGCAATTTAAGATTCATAGATTCACTTCAATTCTTAAATGCATCTTTGGATACACTGGTAACAAATCTAAAAGCAGAAGGTACTGATTCATTTAGACACCTAAAGCGGGAATTTAGCGTTGAGAAAAGGGGTTTATCCCTACGATTATATGGATGATGCATCAAAATTTGACCTTAACCATCTTCCATCCATACTGGACTTTTATAATGTATTGAAAGACAGTCATATTTCACAGAGTGATTATGAGCATGCACAAAACGTCTGGACCAGATTTAATCTGAAAACAATGGGAGATTATCACGATTTGTACATGAAAACGGATGTCATTCTTTTGGCTGATGTTTTTGAAAATTTGAGGGATTTATGTCTTCAGTACTATGGGTTAGACAGTGCCCATTATTACACTTTACCTGGGCTTGGATGGGATGCCATGTTAAAGATGGGTGATGTCAAGCTGGAGCTACTCACAGATTTAGATATGCATTTGATGGTAGAAGAGGGTTTGAGTGGTGGAATATCTATGATTACCAAGAAGTATGCTAAAGCCAATAATCCCCATCTCCAGGATTACAACCAAAGTGATCCAACAACGCATCTTATTTACTGGGATGCGAACAACATGTATGGTTGGGCTATGTCTCAGTCACTGTCTGAGAGGGATTTCGAGTGGGTAAGTTCCCATGATCTTGAACACTTTGATGTAAATACTATCCCAGACAATTCTGATGTTGGCTATATTTTGGAGGTAGATCTCGAATACCCTAACAACTTACACGATCGTCATAACGATTACCCTCTTGCCCCAGAATCCATGACAGTCACAGATAATATGATGTCACAACACTCTCAAAAGTTAAAAAACAAACTATGTATTAAGGGAAAACCTGTCAAAAAGCTTGTTCCTAATCTCAACGATAAACACAGATATGTACTTCATTACAGAAACTTGAAATTCTATCTAAAACAAGGCTTGATTCTCACGAAGATATACAAGGCTATACAATTCACTCAATCTCCTTGGCTAAAACCCTATATCGACTTCAATACTGAAAAAAGAAAAGCAGCCAAAAATGAAGCTGAGAAGGCCTTTTTCAAGTTGGCTAACAAATCATGTTTTGGACGAAGTATGATGAATGTTAGAAAGCACGTTCACGTCGAACTGGTCAACACCAAAAAGCGTTTGAGAAAGCTATGTTCAAAACCAACATTTGAAGCTTTTAAAATTTTTAATCCAGACTTGGCGGCAGTTCACCTGAAGAAAGTTTCTCTTTATCTCAACCAACCACTCTATGCTGGCTTTTCGATTTTAGACATGTCAAAAATACTCATGTACGATTTTCATTATAACTTCATTAAGAAGAAGTATGGTAACAAAGCCCAGCTCTGTTTCACAGATACTGATTCTCTTTTGTATGAGATAGAAACGAATGATATTTACACTGACATGCTGGATCATTTTCACTTATTCGACACCAGTAATTATGATCCTACCCATTTGAACTATTCTAAAGTCAATGTTAAAGTCTTGGGAAAAATGAAGGACGAGTTAGGGGGTAGTATTATGGAAGAGTGTAGGTCTTAGAGCTAAAATGTATTTGCTTTCCTATGATGGTAAAGATAAAATGACAGCCAAAGGTGTCAGTAAAACTGTCATAAAGAAACAGCTGAGACATTCTATGTACAAACAGTGTTTGTTTGATCATGTTCAGCTTCGACACGAAATGCGACAAATTCACAGTCAGGGTCATGAGCTTTACAGTGTCTGTCGAAATAAAATCAGCTTAAGTCCCTTTGATGACAAACGCTATGTTCTAGAAGATGGTATTCATACACTGGCACATGGGCACTACAAAACTGAGTTAACCTAAGTTTACAGAACCACTTCATTTCTTTGTATAGTATTTTGTTAAGCATATAATTGAATATTGTATTACTGTCAACACGCTTGGCAAACATGTATTTGTATAGATGTGCTGTGAATAAAGTAAAGTTTGTTTTATTTAACGACGCCACTAGAGCACATTGATTTTTAATCTTATCATCGGCTATTGGACGTCAAACATATGGTCATTCTGACACTGTTTTTAGAGGAAACCCGCTGTCGCCACATAGGCTACTCTTCTTTACGACAGGCAGCAAGGGATCTTTTATTTGCGCTTCCCACAGGCAGGATAGCACAAACCATGGCCTTTGTTGAACCAGTTATGGATCACTGGTCGGTGCAAGTGGTTTACACCTACCCATTGAGCCTTGCGGAGCACTCACTCAGGGTTTGGAGTCGGTATCTGGATTAAAAATCCCATGCCACGACTGGGATCCGAACCCAGTACCTACCAGCCTGTAGACCGATGGCCTGCCACGACGCCACCGAGGCCGGTTGCTGTGAATAATTAACTGCATATGCGAGGTTACACACACCTTATAAAAAGTAAGAGTGTGGTCTTTTGAACATGATATATGATGTTATATGTAATAAATGTAAATATATATGAATTTTATGTGTCCAATACTTCCTGACTTTATGTATATTTGTGTATTTATTTAATATAATGAGCCAATAAAAATGCTGAAATTGACTGGGGTTTTCTTATGCTTCATTTACATTGAAATTATAACAAAACTCATAAACTTTATACTGTATAATATTTATTTCTTCACTCATAGGCATATTTCACATGATTGAGGGAAACTCCCAACAGTATCTTACATATGAATACACACAATACATTTAACAACAGAGATTAATGTTTATTCAGCGTCTGTGTCAGTGTCATTATCACTTTGGTCACCTTGCTCACTGACTAACTCCTCAGCCTCTGATATATCCACATGCAATAGTATGTCTTTTACAATGGGTTTCATCCACAATTCAATCTTGGTAGATAGCATATCAGGATCTGTCTCTGGGTCCATTGTCTTGACTTTAGCGATAATGGGTTTAAAGAAGGGTGCCTCACTAAAATAAGTCACAAATTGAATAGCTTGAACCATTCTCTTCAGAAAAGTGTCTTTCCAACAGTTTTCCAATTTCTTTTCAATCCATCTTTCAGACTTGCCTTTATCTTCAAACGTTTCTCGTTTTGCTTTAATGCGTTCTTTGCAGTTTTGCAAGGTTAATCTCCACATCTGTGTTAAGCCAGCAGTTTCCCATTCTTTGTTATCAACTTCGGAATTATTTACATCAGTGTTCATCAATTTTTCATCCAGTTTAGTTCGTTTTCTTAAAGGCTCACCTCCATTTTCTGGACACCAGGTTTTTACATGACGTTGGAGATCATGATTATTCTCAAACATAACACCACAATCGTCACACGAAGGCATTTCTGAAGTATCTTCACTCTCACTGCAATTAAATTCACGGTTAACGTTAGGGTATTCACCTGCAGCGTTGTGTGTGATGTTCACAGGTGGGGTGATACTACTCGACTGAGGCAACTCTCGAGTTGATGGTTCTCTTATAGATTGTTGAGAAACGCTGCTATTAGTTGTTAGAACATTAGGTTTAAGCCTTTCATTTTCGGAAGTAGAAGGTCGTAAGTCAATAGTCAGATTCCCATAAGGTTGTTGAACAGCTGCTTCGTACACAGACATAAAACGATCAGTACTGTTGGGATAAATTCTTCTCGCAAATAAGTTCACCTGTTGTCTGTCCACTGGTGAATTAAACAAAGTCACAAAATGAGAGTTCAGAGCAATGTCACGTGATTCTTTGCCTCTCGGAAACAAATTTTGAAGTAGTAAAAAAATAATTACATTCTTGTGATGTGAAGTTCTTGTAAACAGTTGAGAAATACGTTTGTCATCCTTGGCTTCGGTCATGTGATCATCCAGAATTAAAACGTTGTTGTTGCGTGCATCAAAGAAAGTATCATCATGTAAGTTGTAGGGGATACCTTTCACAAACTGAACCTGGGGTAGGTTCTCACGAATAGTATCATAAAGGGGCTGCCACTCGGTGTAACACCATACAATGTTGTTAGGTGTTGGCTTGATGAGTCCACTCTTTAGAATATGATACATAAACATAGTCTTGCCACATCCACTCGGACCCACGAAAACAGCATTGGAAGGTATGGTAAACTGAAAAGGCACTTCTTTTACAAGTGGACCCGATATCTCTTGACCTAGCGACGGTGGTGGTATTGCTGCTGCTGCTGCTGCTGCTGCTGCTGCTGCCGATGGTGGTATTGCTGCTGCTGCTGCTGCTGCTTCTGCTGCTGGTATAGATGCTGCTGCTGCTGCTGCTGCTGCTGACGGTATAGATGATGCTGCTGCTGCTGCTGCTGACGGTATAGATGCTGCTGCTGCTGCCACTGGTGAAAAAGATTGTCTTATTTTGTCATGTTTAGTCCGTATATGACGAGACAGGTCATGGGGCCAGACATATTGTTTAATGCAAATATGACACTGATACATCTTTTAAATAGGTGTTGACACCATGACATCAGAAATCATAATGAATACTAATTGGTTGTTTCTCCCTTTATAGTCACATCTAACTTCGAACATTGGTGATCGATTAAGAAGTGTTGCTATTTATACTTGCTGAAGATCTGTTTTTGGTATCCAACTATTGAACTTTTTAGGGTAGCCCATCCATTTGACAAATACTTCTTTTTGTCTTCTTCTGTTTCTCCTCTTGAGCACCTTCTCCACTTTCCAAATGTTATCATTTGTTTTGATGACTTGCTGTAACTCATTTTCGTAGAAGCTACCTTCAATGGGATCATCCGCATAATCTTTCAGTTGGTAGATGGGAATTCCATCTCTATAGTATCTCCTCTTTATTATAAATATTTCTTCAGTCCATTTTTCTTGATAATCTCTTTGAAAGGTGTATTTTAAATGAGAAATTCTCACTTGATCCCCAACATGATTTAAATAGTTTCTTTTTTGACTTTGTTTTCAAAGGATCGATGTACTGCTTTTTCCACACCATAGCTTCATTTTGCTCATCGATGTCTGAAGGTGATCGCTGATTTAATGACCTGTGTGGTCTATGATTGTAACCATCCACTAGATCTTGTAGAATATCCAGGTAGTGATAAGTCTGTTTATACGTAAAATATCTGTACATAGCAACCTTGAGAGTTCTTATTACTCTGTCAGCATAGGAAGCTTTAGTTTCATTTTGGGTAAAGTAATAATCAATGCCTTTGACTTTCAAATAGTATTTTACCTTTTTGTTATTAAATTCACGACCTTTATCCGATCTTATGATCCCTGGGAGAGGTGCAGTAATAAAAATCTTCTTTAGTGCTTTAATGACGGACTCGGGTGTTTTGTTTTTCATGGGTTCGACCCATAGATATCTTGTAAATACATTGATAGCTATCAGCAGGAATTTCACACCATCATTGTCCGACGAAAGATTAGATACATCGGCTAAGTCAACATCCCACCGTGCATTCAGTCCACTGGCCACGAGTCTGTTCCTTTTGAATTTGTAGCGTAACGATCGCTGAAGGGAGTAAGTGTCTTGGGAAGCGAGCCACTGCTTGATATGGTGTAGACTAATGTCAAATTTACCTTCATTTTTCACGACGTGATACAGTTTACTTACTCCCAAAAAGGATGCTGGGTGTTTTGAATTGAAGTAAATTTCAGACAAATATTCGTTCCAACCTTCAGTCGGCATCGTTTTAGATTAAATGACATAAAAGCAAAATGCTGCTAATATTTATACTGAATGTAGTAATTTGCTTGCATTACAATGTTGTCATATCCGCGAGGCACCTTTCAATCAATTCATAATACGGAAATACTTAAAATAGGTGGGTTTTCTATTTTTCTTCGTTTAACGGGTGTAGTGATAACATGCTACATCACATCTGGGTGTGATATCATTATCCGTCAGGCTATTGTTAAGCTTAGTTCGGTCGTTAGCGTGTATTTACTTTAAAGTGACCAGACCAAGAGGTCTACGTCCATCGCTTACAATACACGTGTTTACACACGTGCCTGCACACAGTTGAACACCTCTCAACAATATAAGTTCATATCGGCTGTGACCCTATTTGATTACACTACAATGTGCTTTGCACACTAAATACTATTCGCAATATATTGTTAAACTACAGATCATTAAACTAGTCCTTAAACTAATTTCCAGTAGATTAAGTACAATACTAGTAATAACAAACGCTACCATTAATAACGATGACCTTATTAGACCTAACCGACTGGGGTGACGCGATCTATTTATAGCGCGATGGGTACTTCCAGTATTGCACCACGCCCATGCAATAGAAGACCACACAATAGGATCCCTCGATAACAATAGGCTCCCTCTTTAACAATAGGAGCTGGCTGATGTTCAACTCTTATTTCCTTTTCATCAAACATATTTTAATAAATTTTTGACAAAAATATTAAGTACAATACCTTTGGTAACCTTTCCAGGATTAGATGTTTGAAGATGACACATTATTACATTTGAAAGCTATTTTTATCCTGGCACATCGAAAATGTGGAATGAAAATTTTGCGGAACGAGAATTATTCGTATTAAGCATTTTACGTACACCCAATAAAAACAAATATTTCGGAACTGAATGGAATTGATTATTTATTTAGTTATTTGTGTATCTATATATGTATTATTACTATTATCACAGTAAAGTTTTGGGGTGTATTATTTTTTTTTATTATTATTAAAAAAAATAATGATTGTCAGTACAGGTCATTACTTAATTTAAGGCCTTCATTTATTTACTTTAAAGAAAAAAATATTATTTCCTTTAGTATTTTTTTAAAAAATATTATTATTACAGGCCATTACTTACATGCGTTTCAAAGGTTTTTTTTTTCTTAAACAAAATCTTAGTTTAATTATCATTGCAGGTCATTAGTTATTTTAAGCGGTTTATTTAATTATTTATTATTCATTTTTACTCTTCTTTTTTGTTTTATTATTAATTTTCATTTTAGCTATAATTACTGGTTATTAGTTATTTTAGGGTTTTTATTCAATTTAAAACAACATTTTTTTTTTTTTTTATAAATTTGTTATAATTAACCTGCACAACCCCGAACTACACAACCTAAACAATCATTGATTATAATAGTTTCATTAATCTTTCATAATATTTATATTAATCTTTTATAGCAAGTTCTGGGGAAAGGTGAATAGTCACACAAAGAAATGGGGAAACACAATTTGAAAGTTAAACTGGCTGTTGAAAATATTTTATACATGTAAATCTAAAATGTTATAATGATTTTCACTGACACATTCAAGTCTGAAAACAGTAACATCAGATACCTCGTAGCAACAGTTGCCCTAGGCATGGGCCTCGATATACCTGATGTAGACATTGTCATCCATGTTGGTGCCCCAATTTCGGTGTTGTCCTACTGGCAGGAAGTTGGCAGATGTGCACGAGATGGAAAGAGAGGCTATATGCCATGACCGTATAGGGAGGTACCAAAAGTTGGTTAGCTCCCTTTGCCGCCAGCAGGCGCGCAATGTTAGGTAATACATCCGATAAGTGCATTTCACAAACAAACAATGGACGAGCACTACTATTTTACGGATCAAGAAATCGATTGTTTGACAGTACAGGTTGATTGAATGTTTGTTTAACGACACCCCAGCACAAAAATACATATCGGCTATTGGGTGTCACAAATGGTAAGTATATGAACATATTTATATAGACTCATGTAAAACCACAGTGTAAGGAGCTGTGGTGGGGGGGGGGGGGGGGGGGGGGGGGGGAGTATAATACAATATATAAAATCAAGTTAAGTATATCTTAAAATTTTGTATAGAAGTCAAAGTGTTTTAAAAACTTTACAATTAACATTGGATGGAATTTAAACGATTCCAAAACATTTCTGTTGCCAAATATATCATTTCTTGTCGGCTTGAGATGATCACACTCCACCAAAATGTGCCGCACAGTCAGTGTACACTGACAGTGTTCACACTGAGGAGGAGGGTCCTTCTTTAAAATAAATGAATGCGTCAAATATGTATGGCCGATGCGGGCACGGCATAAGACTACTTCATCCTTCCTGCATCGCCTGTATGATGACTGCCACTCTCCCAGGACTGCCTTGACAGAATGAAGCTTATTCGCAACCGCACCGTCCCAATCATCTTGCCAAGTCGAAAAGATATATTGGTTAATATGAAATTTAAAATCACTGTAGGGGACACCAACATGGACACGGGGCAAGTTCAAAGCAGACTTGGCAGCAACATCTGCCTTTTCGTTACCCCTAATGCCAACATGGCTGGGTACCCAACACAGTATAACATCTTTATTGGCAATTGATAAAAAGACACACTTTCGTATCACCATCTCAACTAAGGGGTGCTCCAATTTCATGTACTGTAGAGCTTGTAGACACGAAAGTGAGTCTGTAAAAATAATATACTTGGATGCATATGAATCCTTAATCTGTTCCAGGGCTTTAATGATTGCCCAAATTTCAGCAGTGAAGATTGATGCTGAATCGGGCAATCTCATGGAAACTATTGTGTCTGATGGAAACACTGTAGCACAAGCCACCGAATTCCCATCCCGTGATCCGTCTGTGTAAACAGGAATGTAATCACAGTACCGCTCTTGGATTTCCATGAAATGTTGTTTATAAATAACTGCATCTGTGCGATCTTTTTTTAGATGCACAAGATCGAACACAATTTTTGGTGGTTTGATACACCAAGGTGGCAAAATAAAATATGAATGAATGAATGTTTAACGACACCCCAGCACGAAAAATACATCGGCTATTGGGTGTCAAACTGTGGTAAAATGAAACAACAGTGTGATGAGCATCATCAATATAAAAATCCAACAGTTAAATAAAAACACAGTGTAAAGGACTGTGTAAAAATTGCAAATATCACAGATATATATATATATAATATATATATATATATATATATATATATATATATATATATATATATATATATATATATTATATATATATATATAATTAAAATTTTGAATAAAATTCAGTATCACGTAAAAATTGTAAAATAAGTTCTGGATGGAATCGAAAGGATTCCATCACAGTTCGTAGTCCAAATATATCTTTTCGAATTGCTTTCAGATGGGTACATTCCACCAAAATGTGTCGCACAGTCAGAAGACACTGACAGTGCTCACACTGAGGTGGAGGATCTTTCTTTAAGATAAATGAATGGGTTAAATATGTATGCCCGATGCGGGAACGACACAAGACTATTTCATCCTTCCTGCACTGTCTATAGGAGGACTGCCACTCTCCCAAGACTGGCTTGATAGCATGAAGCTTGTTCGCAACCTCACCGTCCCAATCACGTTGCCAAATCGAAAAGATAAATTTGTTAATACCATATTTAAAATCAGTATACGGTACACCAACCCTGACATGAGGCAAATCCAAAGCAGACTTGGCAGCTAAATCTGCCTGTTCATTACCCCTGATGCCAACATGGCTGGGTACCCAACAAAATACAATGTCTTTATTAGCAATAGATAAAAAGACACACTTTCGTATCACCATCCCAATTAAGGGATGGTCCAGCTTCATATTACGTAAAGCTTGGAGACACGAAAGTGAGTCAGTAAAAATAATAAATTTGGATGCACTAGAATCCTTTATTTCTTCTAAGGCTTTAATGACTGCCCAAACTTCAGCACTAAAGATCGATGCTGAGTCAGGCAGTCGCATGGAAAGTATTGTCTCTGATGGAAAAACTGTAGCACAAGCCACAGAATTCCCATCCCGTGATCCATCTGTATACACAGGAATGTAATCACGGTACTTGTCCTGAATTTCCATGAAAAACTGTTTGTACACAACAGCATCTGTACGATCTTTCTTTAGATGCGAAAGATGAAACACAATTTTAGGTGGTGTAATACACCAAGGTGGTAAAACAAAATATGAAGGAGTTTCCAAAGTGTCAGTTAAATCAATGTTGGAAAGCAACAAAAAACGCTTAATGCGAAGACCAAATGTACGAATAGCATTTAGCCTTGCATCAAACAACTTCATATATTTGTTGTCAAATACCGCATCATGTGCTGGATGTGTTGGTAACGATTTAATCTTGGCAGCATACTGCAAAGAAAGCTTGGCACGTCTAGCACCCAAATAAGGTTCGTGTGCATCAACGTACAAGCTCTCTACAGGAGATGTTCTAAATGCACCAAGACAAAGCCTAAGTCCCTGATTGTGTATAGGATCTAGCATCTGCAAGTAAAACTTGCGTGCCGACCCATACACAATGCATCCATAATCTAGTTTTGATCTGACTAAAGATCTATACAGACGGAGCATAACCTTTCGGTCTGCTCCCCATTCTGTATTACCAATAACTTTTAAAATATTAAGAGCTTTTAAGCCCTTCTTTTTAACATATTTAAGATGGGGCACAAAAGATAGCTTCCTGTCAAATATAACCCCCAGACTTAACCCTTTTAGTCTCCTCCCCAACTGGAATTGGATTTTTGTCCAAAAACAACTGCGGATCTAAGTGGAGATCTCTTTTCTGGCAGAAATGCATACAAACCGTTTTTGCTTTTGAAAATCAAAAGCCATTGTCAGTTGCCCATTGATGAAGTTTATTCAAACAAAGCTGCAACGTACGTTCAATTATACTCATATTAGACGATCTATAACAAATCTGAAAATTATCGACATATAACAGCAATCTACATCAGGTGTTAAACACTGTTGATTTTCACTAAAAATAAAGTTATAGACAGGATACTACCTTGAGGCACACCCATCTCCTGTGGTTGAATGTCGGACAAAATCAACCCCACCCAGACTTTAAAAGATCTATCTTTTAAAAATTGAGATATAAAATCAAGAAGTCAATCTCTAAGGTCCATGCCATGGAGGTCATTTAAAATACCATACTTCCACGTGGTATCGTAAGCTTTCTCCAAATAAAAAAACAAACATGCTGATTATGGATGAAAGCTATTCCTACAAAACGTTTCAAATCTAACAAAATGCTCAACCGTGCTTCGTCTAGATTTGAACCCACATTGCACGATAGTAAGCAATTCATGAGATTCAAGATACCAGACAATCGACAATTGATTAATCGTTCCGTGGATTTACAAATGCAGCTTGTCAAAGCAATAGGGTGATAACTAGTAAGATTTGTTGGATCCTTACCAGACTTGGGAATAGGAATAATAATTGCTTTCCTCCAATCAGAAGAAAAGTCACCAGAAACCTAGATGTTGTTAAACATATTTAAAAGAACCATCAGAGATGATTCAGGTAAATGTTTTAATGACTGATAATGAATTGCTTCTGGTCCTACTGCAGTATCATGGGCTCTACGAAGAGCATCCTGCAATTCCTCCATTGAGAAATGCCTGTTGTATACTTCAGCATTTTCAGATGAAAAATTACTGGACTACTTTTCAGCTTTAGTTCTGACAGACATAAAAACATCTGTTGTTCGCTAATGCATGGGCAATGTCAGGCTGAGACGTGACATCCATACCATTGACAAACAAATGATGAACTGTATTACTGGACTATTTACCTTTGATTTTACGGATCCTATTTCAAACAGATTTCATCGATGTTTGTGAATTCAACTTGAAGACAAATTTTCTTCAAGATGATTTATGTCTCTCTGCGAGCTTTAGACCTAGTAATAGGAAATGCATCCAGGTTATCCCTTGTATGTTCCCATTGGACATCTCAAGCAACCTGTTTTACTCTTTGAATGCATCCATGCGCGTATCATTAAACCATGGTTTATTTAAATGCTTTGGTACTGTCAAAAACTTGGGAATAGTTTCATCTGCAATGTCCTTCAAAATGGAAGAGAACAACGACATGGGATCATCACATTGAGTAATTGCAAATAGTTGCAGACGAGTGCTGCACAATGCTGAAAGTGACCCCAATTTGCCTTCGCCATCTTCCACCTTTGAACCCTTTCAATGGATGGCGGTCCATCATTTTCCAAAATAATGGGAAAGTGGTCAGTACCTCAAGGGATTGGACCAACTTTCCAGGAGAAATAAACAAAAACTGATGGACTAAAAAAGGGTTAATTCTATATAAGTGAACAAAACACTGGCAGAATGAAAATATTGATGACTTTATCATTGAATAAAAGTAAGTCATTTTTTAATTAAGTCTTGTAATAGTTTTCCTCTTATATTTACATTCTTGCATCCCCACAAAATGTGTTGGCCGTTAAAATGTTCTATAACAATAAAGGGAGTAGGGAGTATGGAGCTAAAAAATGTAAACTGAACATAGCGTATGAGCTGTAGCTTTTACAGCCACAACTTGTAAATGAGTTGTTAATGTTACTATACTCTGAGGAATGTTTTCATTGACAAGAATGGAAACACCCCCAAATGCTCTATTTTCAGTTTCACGAAACTTATGATAGAGGTTAAACCCTGTCATTGTAATATGATCAGTGTCCTTCAAGAACGTTTCCTGAAGACACACTGCAAGAGGATTACGGTTCTGAATTAAATATTTAATTCATCAAAATTGGGGCTAAGCCCACGGCAGTTCCACTGTATGACTGAATTGGTTATCAGGGAAAAGTATGGGCGTTAGTATTACCTTTTCCTTTGATGTTGATCGTGAGCGACACTGAGATGAAACATCCATCTCGTCAGTTATATCAGCCAGCAAAGCATCAAAGGAATTCCTAACTTGAACAGGTCGCATCTCAATCTTTGTTAACCACACCGAAGAGCGATCTTTTGGAGATGACACTTTCTTT
Organism: Gigantopelta aegis; assembly: GCF_016097555.1. NCBI lineage: Eukaryota > Metazoa > Mollusca > Gastropoda > Neomphalida > Peltospiridae > Gigantopelta > Gigantopelta aegis. The sequence goes on along the minus strand of NC_054699.1, from coordinate 43,955,462 downwards.
TTTCTGGCTGAGAAAGACTGCTGGTACCTGGCACCACGGCAGTCGAACTACCTGAAGGATTCTGCGAATCCAAAGACACGTCAGGCATTGTGGTAGATGTTTTGTGTTTTTTGACACCTTGTTTTTGTTGGGGGTTTTTGGCTTCCTTGTCTACTTGTTTTGTAGCTTTTTCTACATCTGAAAACTTTTTTTGTGTTTTGCTTCATCATATCGTTAGGACAGTATTGATAGCAACACTTCGTGTGGAGACCTTGACTGCAGCAGCATAGGACATCCATACTACGACAGATACTTCTGTCTCCACCAATGTTCTAGCCTCAGGAAATGACAAGTATTTTTCAACTTTAACTTACTGTACCGTTTTTTCCAATTTCCATTTTGCACATTCTCGTGAATATGCCAAATGGTTTCTCGTACAGTTTACACAGACAATGTACATGTCTTACTGTCGTGGTCAAATTCACCACAACGAGCGCATGTGAACTTGTTTCGGCATGTAGTTTGGCCATGACCAAATTTTTGACATTTGAAACATCGTAATGTATTTGGTATAAAAGGAACGACAGGTATATACAGATATCCAGCCTTGACAGACTCTGGAAGGGTTTATTTGTCAAATGTTAAAATCAAAGTATTTGTCAGAATTAGTTCATTATTCCGAGGAATATTGATTCTTTTCACTAATGTCACGCCCTGTGGTGACACGTTTTGAGTGATGTTATCTTCACTAACTCCTTCCAAATCGTTTGACCTAATGACTTCGTTAGAAGAGTTTAAATAAGAAGGTGGTGATGCGTTGATTGGTACATTACACAAAACTGTTGACTGAAGAAGACACCGAGAGTGAGTCCAAGTCGACAGTCTACCAGCAATGAACCATTATTATTATTTTTAACTCTTTGGCTCGCCAGACAAGCCAGCAAGCCACGTCTGAACAGCAAACGGTGACAGTTTGCTCAAGGTTCCATCAGTAGATGAACTAATGACCAGAAACCTCGGCCAGGATTCAGAAGTTATAACTTTTGATTTTGTTTTATTTCCAATAATCCTAGATTCCTCATCAGATGATGAGGAATCCGCAACCTCGGTGTGGACCCTTTTCAGGGTCCCATCTGAAGTATGGAAGTTAGTGTTATCCATATTTTGAGTCATAAATGTTCATCAACCATGCCCCCACCCACCACGAAGTCCAACATGGGGACATGATGCTGCGGATAACCAGCAGACACTCATGCCAGGGATACATGGTTGATATACTCAGGCAAGAATACTATTATCACCCGATTGACCCTAGCCACCGCCCCAAGAGCAACAAATACAAATCATATATAAAAAATGTTTGTTCTTGACAAAATTAACAAAACAAAGGTTGTTTACTCTAGAGCTTGACTTGACATGACCAGCCGATTAATCAGGTCGGGCCTCCCTGACCACCCGTCTGGCTGAACTCCAGGCCAAAGTGGTGTGTTGCCAGAAAACATACCCGCAGATATGTTCCCAACTCAACCACCAGGATCCCATCATCCAGCATTACGGGACGCACCTCACGGCCAACAAGGTGCCCCAAAAGGGGAGTTGTGCTCTATTGGCCATTCTCAAAGAGAATGTTACACCCCTGCACCACGGTGATGTTACAGCACGCGCAGGGGGAATCTTATCGAGAACATAGAAATAACTTCCCAACATGTGATGGTGATCTGAAGTATGACGAACAGTCCTATCAACAATGGGGTATGTGTTGGCGCCTAGGTTTAAAATGTGAGCTATGTCATTTTAGATCGAAGAAGCACAAATTGTACGAAGAAGTCACTTTACACACTGCACGAGGTCAGAAAGCTGCTCAGCCTAATATTGGGATACATGTTGGCCTTACGAATACATCAGTTGGAATTACAGGATTTCGCGATTCCTTATCCGCAGCTGGTATCCCTGTTGGAAGCAAGCGTGGAATGCAGAATTCAGCCAATTATGTTGGATCCAAAACAGTGTACATAAACAGACAGGATATGAAAGAAAGACGGTCTAATTTGGTTCGACTAAACAAACTAAAAGGTTTTACCAGTGATCACAAGACAAGTGTTGAGGGAGACTGCCGTTACAACAGACTTTTCGGTGGGAACTCGAGCACACCCCTCCAGCCTGCAACTCAAGCGGTCTACACCATTGCTGAGAACGAAACACCTAAAAAGGAAATAATTGGGATATACACTGCAAACAAACTTTGCAAAAAAGCCGAAATCCTCAGATCTAAGGGAGAGAAAATTACATGTCCAGATCACGGTGGAAAATGTACAGCCAATTTGAAGACAACAGATTCCATCGGCAATGAGGGCTTATATGCAGAAAAATGCGTGAATGAATTTCAAGTGGACGAAGACAAACTCAATATTGGTTATTTCACGACTGATGGCGATTCACATGCTACTGACGGTGCTACCCGGGCGCAGACAGGTTCCATTGAAAATTTACGTGACACTAGACATTTTTCTAAAAGTCAGCAAAAGGCGATTGAAAAAGTTTCATTTAGCTTAACCATGTTTCCGGGGAAAAATAAATCAGACCGACAGAAAGTACAGCGACGTTTTGCCATCGACATCAAGCAACGTTGTCACCTCGAACTTGACATCGCCCACCGTCAACTTGCAGGAGATATCACTAAAATAGTTAGAAAAATGACATACACCATCGATTCCATCGTGGCCTGTGTGAGTGGCAACTGTTCAACACTGTGTCAAAGGCATTCATTTGTGTGTTCGGGCAGGCGGATCAAGGCATGGAAACCTGCCTATTTACCTGCAGATTCAGTTCTGAAAATGAAAGAAGGCGATAAAGAATTGTTACGAAAATGCCAAGAACTTCGACTCGGCAAAACTGCACTTCTTAAAACAAAACTCAATACAAACACTCAAAAAGTAGAAAGTGTCAACCGGGCTTATACTAGAACAAATCCGAAACAAGTGACATTCTATCGCAACTTTGAAGCAAGAATACACAGTGCAGCCCACATGCTCAACAAAGGAATTCTAAAGTCTACTGTTACAAGATGTCAACTAGTGGGAGCCCCACTGACTGGAAGAATACACGCCCTCGCAGAACTGAAAGCTCGGGAACGTGAAGACCGGTATCATGCTACTAGGAAAAAAACTACTCGGTACAGATCCCGAAGAAATTATCTCCGCAAGGTTCGATACCAGCAATATGACGACAAACACAACAGTACTGCAAGAACAACCTACAAGAAGAATGTACTTGACTCCGAAGTTGTACCACCATGTCTAACAGATCATATGTACCTGTCCCCAAGAAGAAAAAAAACAGTCTCTATAACCTGGATGGCCGATGCAGTGTTTCGGGACAATGTTGACGGTTGTTGTTAACATAATGTGGTTCAAGGCTCAAGTGTTCAATATTAACACAGAGGGAGTGGTGACATAAATGTGATACATCAATGCTACGAGGTATGTAAAAGTGATTGTGGTGGAGCATATACTTGAGTCGGTGTACTTTAAAAGTTTGGTGTTTTGGATGACCAGGTATTTTTGCATGAATAACTCCATATTTTTTATAATCCTTTCTTTTGTCCCATTTTTGGCAGCCTGTCCAAATTACACATCCCATATTTGGCATCTTTTCAGTCTTGGCCAATATACGATTTTTCATAGTCAATACCCAGTTCGAGTTGACCTCAACCTTAACATTTGTTGTTGTTGTTGTGGTCATATTACATCAGTGATTATGTAACAAATTATAAAAATTAAAGCAGCCAATTTCTGGCTCCATTAAAATTATGAAATATACAAATACATTGTTATTATTACCTTGGAAACCAGTGTGGTGTGAATTCCAGTGGTATGTGTCAAGAGTGTTTTCAGGTAGCAGAGAAGTAAATCATAACACACTGTCCACTATATTAACATAAATTTAAAAAAAATAGAAAAAGAGAATTTTCCCAGGTGAATCACACATGTAGTGATGATGGCCAGTCCTTGTTTTGTGCAGCAAGTATGTCTGAACTGGGTGATGTCAACCTAAATCTGGAAATAATCTCTTATTTTTGGAGGCATCCCCCCCCCCATTTTGCCATTTCACGGCTGCTAGGAAATCTCTCCACCCCGACCATGTATTCATACTCGGTATGTACAAATCACTCATGGAATGAATGAATGAATGAATGTTTAACGACACCCCAGCACAAAAAATACATCGGCTATTGGGTGTCAAACTATGGTAATGCAAACAAATAAAGTGATGACCAACACCAATATAAAAATTCAAGGTTTAAACAAAAAACAGTGTAAAGAACTGTGCAAAAATACAAATACAAATATCACCGAATTTTACTCCAAACTTCAATTTGTGCTGTATTGGCCATTCTCAAAGAGAATGTTACACCCCTGCACCACGGTGAGGTTACAGCACACGCAGGGGAAATCACTCATGGAAAGTGAGATCTCATTCAACACAACTGTGCACCATAAATGTAGGTGCAATTCCTGTCAAAGATCCAATTTCTTACCTATTTTCAAACTCATAAATTATTTTATTCAAATAGGGGGTGTATTTTAAAAGCACTATCTTCGTGGGCAACACGACGCTCATTGGTCAATTTACTTCTCTGCAACCTTAAAAGTAGTGCCACCTTAAAAAACAAACACTACAGAGGCGAGTCACAGATTTTAAGAAATTTAAACCGTATCCTTCATGCGTGTGCGCGACTACACTAGTCTAAAGTATATGTTTTAAACTATATTTAATTTATTGAGCATTTGCATTCATTTACTAGTCCCCCTGCGCGTGCTGCAACCTCATCCTGGTGCATGGGTGTAACATTCTCTTTGAGAATGGCCAATACAGTACAACTCCCCTTTTGGGGCACCTTGTTAGCCGTGATGTGGTTCCAGTACAAATTAATTTTACATCTAAAGTTCAGGTAAAAAAAAATCCCTGTCATTTCTTTTTCAGAATAGATCAATTTGATTTTGAAAATCTCATTGACCAGTGGATCTTTGTTATGACTCACTATCGTCATAGTGTTTATATTTTTCTCTTTTTATTCTTTGATATATCACTTGCATATTTTCAGTGACGAATTTTATGCTATGGCAGCCACCACCACAACCTCCTACCCAGTGATGAGGCAGATGTTTTCTGCCTCAAATACCACTCATATTAAGTATCTAGTAAATACGGTGGCTGGAAAAAAAGTCACAATTTTTATATAACAAAATGTATGGGTTTGTAGAGTATTGAATATGGCATCATACTCATAGTATGCATGGAGTAATTGTTAAGTAGGCCAATTAGGCTAGATTAAGGAAAGAGGCCTCATATTGTGCATGGGTGGTGACTAATTGTTACACTTATTAATTAGGGTCAATTAGGCAGGATTAAAGAAAGAGTCTTCATATTGTGCAGGGGTGATGCTTGGGTCTAGCTTACTGATTAGGATAGATTTAAACTAAGGGCTTCCTATTGTAAATGATTTATAAAATGCCTAAGGTTAAATGTGTTTCACTATATATAGATATATTCTCCAGCTTGCTAGTATCAGAAGTATATTTAATATGGAAGTTATTCATAGCAATAAGGGTGGTCACAAAATCTGTCATGAGGGGTTCATGTATACCAAACATGCAACTCGCAAAACAAAGTTGTGGTGGAAATGTGTCAAAAGATCTAGTGGTAATTGTCGAGGTTCTATGAAAACAGACTTGCAGAGAGAGCACCCAGAAGCAGTTAAACCCCACGTCCGTCTCGCCGAAATACGCAACTCGATGAAAAATCAAGCTGCCAGGCCAGATCTTTGCCCATGGTGTCAGTCAATGTGACTGCCCATGGTGTCAGTCAATGTGACTGCCCATGGTGTCAGTCAATGTGACAATGACGTACGTGCACTTTTTTTTTTTGTGTTGCATGATATATACTTATGTAAAATTTACATAAATAAATGGTTTTCGATCTATAAGTATTTCACTGTTATGCCAGAGATTAATACATAAAATATCGTTTACAGTTTGAGGATTATGTTTACTTTCTATCTTTACCCCTCTAAGTAATGTATCTCTCCAAAACTTATTTGTAATTTGGTTTGCTTTTCTCGTTATGAAGCAATCTCCATATATTATTAACTCATTTGTTGATATCTTTGTAACAGACATAAAAAGATTAATCCATTTTGAATTATCCAGAAACAAGCTTCGTATCCATGAGCTTTTTAAAGAAATCATGAAGTTACTTAAATTTATCATTTTGAGCCTTCCAAGTTTATAGTCTTGAGTTATTAAGTCACGTTTCAATTTTTCAGGTACGTGCACTTCTACCTTCTGCTAGTACATGCAAGCGAACTATTCGCAACCAACGGCCGACTCCACCTGTGCCGCGTCTGCTGGAAGATCTGGGTGATCTGCCCGTCGAGTTCATGCAGACAGTTGGCCCAAATCCCGAGGATTTCTAATCTACGATAATGGCCCAAATATAAATAACCGCCTCCGCGTGTTTGCTACCAAGGAAGGGCTAAAACATCTTGCTGCTGCCAACACCCTCTACATGGATGGTAACTTCTCCATGGCTCCAAAAGTCTTCAAGCAACTGTACGTCATCCGTGTGCCCTTTGGTGATACAGCTATTACTACAGACAGGCCCGGTGCTCTCCTTCCTAACAAGATCCGAGCCACTTACGAGGAACTATTTCAGGCTGTAGTGGACAAGTGTGCAGAATCAGACTTTGACCTGAATATACAAACTATAGTGACGGGTTTTGAGGATGGCGTACTGCGAGCTGTCCTTGCCGTCTTCGATCGTGATGTTACCAGTAAGGGTTGTTTCTATCATCTTACGCAATGCACCTGGCGTAAGATTCAGGACTTGGGCTTGGGTCCACACTACATGGCCGATGCTGACTTTCGCCTGTTCTGTGGTATGATGGTAGCCCGAGTACTCTGACTGTAAGAGAGCTAGACGGACATTTGGACATAAACACGCTCTCATTACAGTCAGAGACCAGCCGATGTCTTTTATTGGCAATTCCTGACTACCACACGGTAGGCAACGAGTCCCGCTCTAATACCACAACAATCCTATGTTTGACGTCAAATACCTTTACATCAATCATTTTCGAGTTAAGTGATACAAAAAAATCCACATATTAATCACTAATACACTTAACACAGAACGAAACCCGACAAGCACCCACATTCAGCTACGCTTCGTGGACACATCCGTCGCAACAATTGCACGCTCGGCGATGCTATTTCGAGACGTAGACCACGTGAATCGCGCACTGGGCGATCCATGCAACAAAAAATTGTGCAACAAAAAGCAGTAAATACAAGGGGCCGTCTCATATCAAGCGAAGTTTACGACCATGGATTATTTCGTTTTGGTTTTCTGCGATGAAGTGCTGCTGTAAAAACGTTTGAGGTAAAAGGGACGGTT